>NC_046286.1:42933992-43218992 GCF_004115265.2 Rhinolophus ferrumequinum
GTGATGCTGCTGCTGCTGGTCTGGGGGCTACCTTTTGGGAACCATTGTTCTAGAGCGTGTCAGCTAGGAAGATTCATCTCTGCTCAGGACTATGACACTCAGGGAAATAGCTCACATGTACAACGCATGGGAGAATCATAGCCAATACCCTCTTTTTGTCCCTTTCATTGGATCTATGTTTGCAAAGCAAAACATTTTGGGTTCATCAAGTCGATCTGTTCCATATGACATCTCCAATTAAAAACTGCTGTTGTCAAGTAAATTGGTGAATGGGTCTTTGCCTGGAATCATAATGTCAATACACGACTTCTTCTAGCATGTTTATTTAGTGTGCTTTGGGGTAAAAGCGTTGTAATACTGAGGAAAAACAATTGACTGAAAAGTGGACAAGTGGTTAACTTTCAAAAATTGTTTTAGCAAAAGGTTAACTAATAGTTATGTGAGATGGGTCTGGATATATTAAATATTTTCATGATTTCTAATCAAGAAAAAAATGGAAGAAATAAGTTTTATTTTAGTTAAACTCACAAAATGCATGCTTTAAGATGACACATAGAATTAATGGGTTCCACCTTGGTTCTGAAGGGCTTTTCCCGGATAGGAACGTGGAATGGAGCCCTGAGGAACCCTCATTATGTTATTAAAGTCAGCATATGGCTCACCCCAGCCATTCACCTCTTTTTGGATTTCACAATTCCATAGTTTTGTGATATCATGGCTTTGATTTATAAAAGGTAGATTGTCATAGTTCTATTTTTCAGGAATCTGTCTCTAAATGACACACTAACACTAAAATGGATGATGCCAAATACAAATGGCTTACAATATGCCTAGTGTTGTTTTTTTTACGAGATGCAGAGTATTTTTATATTTAGGTGTATGTTGAAGCACATTGAACTTTTTTATTTAGGATTAGAAAAATTGGTTTTGTTTACACGACAGTGTGGCTCCAAAATTGGTGACAGACCAAATGATTCTATGAAGAGTATTCTCTCCTAAACTAGGCATAAAATTAAAACATAAGTTAGAGAATAAAATCTGCTGCCTATATGGAAACCCTGAAAGAGCTTCCAGATAAACCGATAATAAGCCCCTATTCATGACTCTGAGCACTTGATTAAATACAGAATAGAAAACATATTAACACTAACCTTAAGAGGCTTACATCTTAAGTAGGACCAGACACGCAAACATCACATGGGTCAATAAACATTTATGAGACCAGAAAAGCAGAAGGTTGAAGGCTAGGTACAGGTTCAAAGATGAGGAGGGTGGACAAGAAACCTCCCTCGTTCTCCCCCAGGTACAGACATGGAGATGATCCCATCAAGTGTGTGTGGATACTGTGCTGGGTCTTGTGGCAGCTATTACCTGGAGATGCTGGTCAGCCTAATGGAAAAGAAAGAAGCAATCTGAACTTGTCCCTGGACCATAAGTCCTCTTTCTTTATCATTTCTACCTGCAAAAGAAACACAAACTCTAGATCCCTTGGAGGTTTCCAGAAAGATTTTCATAAAGGAAGTCTCAGTCAAGGTGCTTTGGATTCAGGTTCTGAGTTAGTGGCAGAGAACAGCATTGGTGTACCCAATTTCCCTCCCCCCACCAAGTGGCATAAATGAACTGTTAAAAGATAAACAGAGGCACATTAAAATTTTGAAGACTTTGATTAAACATCAATTCCAACTAGACAATGGCAAACCAGAAGTGGTTACGAGTGCTCCACTGACAGGAACTAGGGGCAAGGTTTTTATAGCAAAGCAAAGAAACTATTTAATTGGCAAAGCAAAGAAACTGTTTAATTGGCTATAGCTTAATCAGTTGCCTTATTTGGGAAGCCTCGTTGGTTGTTTGTGATTGGTTGTTCTTAAGTTTTATTTCCTTGGATTTGAGTGCTGTGACTCTAGCTTAGATTTTGATTTGCTTCATAGGCTACTAAAGCATTCGAGTCATCCCCGTCTAATAGCCTCCTTCTTTAATTACTTTAAACAAGGAGGTTTAACAAACCTCATCCCAGCATCATTACTGTCACCCTACATCTTCCCTGAGCTACTTTCTCTCCATCATACCTGAGGCCATCATACAGAGTCATGACTCGTTGTGCTCTCGCTTTTCCATAAATCATTTTTAAGGATGAGAACACTGACTTGCTGACGCATTAAAATGCATGCTGGTAAGAAGGGTGTCACTTTATGAAACTTCTCAGATAAGACATGCTTTCTCTTAAAAATGGATTATGTTGTAGGATTTAAAACCAAATGGTATTCCTTGATGATCATAGTTAAAAAGTATTGTGCTCCAAACTTCATTTTGATGTGCTGTGACCTTTCAGTACTAGGCTTCTATGCTTTCTTCTGGCAGAGTATTTAATAACAGAGTATTTCTTAACAGAGGGGTATTTGGTGTAGAAGGATAAATCAGGAGATGGAACCCTGCAATGGGAATTTATGGGAGATTGGATCTTGCAGCTTGTTCTTTTTTTTCCAGTAAGTTCTAGAGACTTGTTAACTGCTTTGGGTGTCTCCAGGGTGTCATCAATTAATTGAACTATGGCCTTGCAGAAGTTGATTGACATGCAGGTGATTGAAGCAGTGGCTGTGTCTCAGTATTAATTACCCTTCCTGAACACACCAACTTTTTCTCAGCTCCTCCAGAGAAATGTAGTGGTGAGAGAAATGGAGAGTCTGCTCTTTCATAGATCATGTGTTACCTACTCATCACCTGGGAGGTGGCGATTGTCAAGGACAAGATGGAAAAAGATGTAGGAAGAAAAAAATGTTAACGCTGCAGCATTGTTAGAAAACTTGTCATTAACCCATCTCCGCAAGACATTGCTTTGTTTAGGAAAACAAGCCTCAGGGGTTTAGCTGGAGCCTGCGTATGTGGAGGTGTTGAGACCTAAATGCAATTTGGCCCCTAACTTCCTTACTAATGGACAGTGATTCATTAAGTATCTTCTTTGTGTGGGGCACATACATGTGCAGGCTTTCTGTACATTTTCTTAAATATCCCTCACAACAGCCCATTTAGCTGATTAGCAAACTGATATTTCCCCTGGTCCCCAGTACAAAGCTAAATTTCAAACTTATGTGCGTCTCACTTCAAAACCAATAGGAAATTCTCAGGAGTTGTATTATATCACTTTGCTTCACTCCCTTACCTTAAAATATGTGTGGAAATGAATAAGAGGAAGCAGTGGAAAATGAGACTTGGGGAAGAGGGGGGATAATATGTAATTTTCTTGACATGAATTTTTCTGAGCAAGAATTTCATAAAATAGCAAGAAACTCAAATGTGGGTCTGTAAGTGTGTGTATATAGTTTCCAAGCTTAGAAGCTGCGGAACCCCTCAGGATAAGGGGAAAATGCATCTAGAGGGAATACTCTTTCATAGTTCTTTTTGTCTACTCTATGGTAGGTACATAGCTATATTATGATCCATTCAAGGGTTGAGGAAAGGAGCTGCTATGAAGGAAAAAAGAAGGTTGTATTTGCTTCTTCTATTTACATGAGAAAATTTAAATCTATGATTTCAAGATTGCTAAAGTACTGTTTTTTATTTAAAAAAAAAATTTTTGCATCAGAAAAGATCTTACCTCATGTCTTTTCTCCACGCCAGTGGCTTCTGCTCTTTAGGGATGATACACATTTCTTCTGAGAGCTCTGGAGATTACAAGCAACAACCAGCACACCCCCCTGTTGGCACTTTCAGGAGCAGAGAGACTGGCTGTCCATGCAGAAGTTGCACTTTGTCTGTCCTGACCTGAGACATTAGGTCTAGCCCCAGAAGAATGAATTTTGGATTGACCCCATCTGATCCTACTTGAGCAGCCAAGGACAACAGTAGACCACTTCTTTTCAGGAAACTGACTTTCTTCTAAGGAGCATTAAGAAGGTCGTGTTATGTAGTGACTGAGAGTGGAGCCATCAGCATTCAACCGTGAGTTCATCCCTATCTCCATCACTTGCTAACTGTACGTATCAAGATGAGTTATTCAATTTCCCTACGCCTGGGTGTTCTTATTTATAAAAGAGAGATAATAATCAGAGAATTGCTGTGAGGATTAAATAAAATATTGCCTGCACACCATTAAAACTAGTACTTGACCCTCAATAAATGTTGCCTATCATTAAAATTGATAAAGAATTCAAGGCATATCTATTTTTTCTTTCCAATATTTTCCTCTTTATTTTCCCAAAGTTGTTTTTTCTTTTTACTCTTTAATCATCACCCTCTAATTCCCTATTCACCTTCACATCCTGGATGGATGTATGTGATTGTCATGATTTTTCTCTATTTAACCTTGGTTCCCAAATTAAGAACAAATAAATATTAATCTACACCAAAATGAATCATGTAGAGTATCACAGATTTAAAAAATTCAAGTCAGAGCCAACATTTCTTTCTTTCCTTTTCTTTCCTTTTTTAATAATCACATCACATTCCTCCTCTAATTTTGGACATTTTTTAAAGAGTTTGACATATTAAACTAACAACATTATTTAAGGTGTAGTATCAGCTTGCACTTTATAGAAAACCTTTGTTATCTGTTTTTTTTCCACCAGCTCCGCACCATATTCCAGAGTCTGGCAGTACTCTGAAGGAGATGCTGTGAAACACAATTGCTTTACCCTAGTGATGGATGAGTAAGTGGTAAACTCACAGCAGTTTACTTTTCCAAGTTTGAAATGTTCAAAGTAGACATATGTTAAGTCATCCACCAGAAATGTGGAATGCAGTGACAGAAATAACCAGATGCCCTTTAACAAGGTGCCACAGGGCAAACTTGGAAAACGAAATGACTACACTTTTCTCTCTTCTGCAATAAATACTGCTTGTAACCGGAAGTTTTAGTTGCATTTGTATACAATGTATCACTTTATGAAAGACACTTAAAGAATCCTAGGAAACAAATTCCATAACATCCTCAATGTTCACACAAGACCTAAGCACTATTCTAGTTTGTTTTTGGTTTTGTTTTTTGGGGTGTGTGTGTGTGTGTGTGTGTGTGTGTTGGCATTTATAAAAGAAATAAAAAAGGATGATTTGGTAAATCCAAAAATACATATTTGAAAGAAGAGTGGTTCTTAGTTGCCATAGTAATGGATTTGTGGTGACAGTTATTTTTTCAGTGCATATGAGTAACGTTATATTAACACATAGTGTTGGGCAATGACGAGAGTGACTAGAGGAACCCAGCATGGTGAAATGTAACACACAAGGGAGATTATAAAATTGAACAATAATCAAGACGAAAAAAACTTTTCTTTTGAAACTGACAAACTTGCTATAACTATAATGTACGTTTGAAACTTAATAGTGATTACCACTATCATTAATATTTGTTAAATTAGATAATGCTTGTAAAGTTCTCTGTAAAAAGTGAGGGTGACAGTGGTGGGTCAACAGTAGTAGTAGAAGTTGTATTACCCGCCCATCCATTACAATACTCCACTAAGGTCCTTTTAGAACTTGTGAGGCCCTGCATTTTGGAAATTTAACTGTAGTGAAATGAACACCCTAAAATCCCTGAACCCACAGGAAGATATAACTGAGGCTCAGGGTTAGAGCAGCAGTTGAGAGTCCCCAATGGTTGAGGTGGAATAAAAATCCACATTTTCTTTTGTGTCGGGAATAAAGCTTTTCTCCCTAATCTTCCCATTGTAAATCCTTTGTGACATGAAAGCCAGTCTTCTCATAGCATAGTGTTGTTTTTGACTGGCAGTGCCCTGCACACCTGGGCCTTGCCTTCCCTTTAGCTATTATTTGATTACTTATTATTCATTCAAACCGTTCTCATCGTCCTATTTATCAGCACTCATTCCTGAAGGCAACATGGAATAACAGTTCAAATTCCATTTCAGCCATGACCTTGGGACAGTTAATAACCGTGCTGCTGAAGCTTCTGTTTCTCAAAATTAAAAGGGGATAAAAAGTAGTAACATAAAGGTATATATGAGAATTAAATAAGTCAGGCATATTAAGGGCTTGATACAGTGGTTGGCACAAAGTATGTTTTCAATAAAATCTTAGCTGCTAGTAATTTTTACTATGCACCACATTCTATCCTTCACGATCAAGTTCATGTACCAATTCTTCCATGAAGCTTTTCCCATCATGGCAGCTCCCACAGATCTTCTCCTTCCCAAATTCCAAGCATAGGTATTACCACCAGTTATAACCACACATGATAACAGTAATGATGATGAAACAAAGATTTAATTCTATACTGCCTTGTGTTTTAGCAGTTTCTTCTTCACTAGACGATAAGGTTTGGAGGTCAAACACCAACTTCCAGTATTTATTCATCTTTAATTTTAAAACATGTTCTCTTACATATATATGTTCCTGGAACTACAGAGGGTGGATCTAGGGTTTACTAGAGTGCACCATTGGGAGCACGGAGTCTAGCAAGAATTTAAGACAAGTACACGAGTATCAAAAGGATAGGCAATATAGAGAAACAAAAAGTGCTTAGGGACCCAAAGAGAAAAAGTCAATTCTGGGCTGATCAAAGAAAGCCTGAAGGAAAAGGCAGCTCTTCTCTTTCTATTTAATTGAAGACGGGAGGACAGTTAGGGGGAAAGTTGGAAGATTTGACAAAGAGAAGTAGGGGGCAGGAAAGAACTCCAGGCAGTGACAGAAACAATATAGGCTTGGTGAAGAGGGAACTGTTCTAATTTGCCTGGAGCCAGCGACACAAAGGGAAGCAGTAAGAGAGGTGAGTGGAAAAAAAGACTAGGATTTGAGCTGGCGGAAAATAAAAACATACCTGGGGGCCTAATTTAAACCACGGTCCAAAGTCTACCTCTGGAAAATGATCTACAGAGGTCTTTCTATGTCTGACCATTTTTATTCTAAATAGTACAGCAACAATTAGCCGTTGACAAAATTACAAAGCATTATATTTGTCCCAGCATTCTGTATCTCCTTTCTGTATCTTTTTACCAAGGGTTTCTGATACAGCCCCACCCCTTCCCCATTAAAAGCCCACTTTGCTCAAGTCTGACTTTCACCTTTATAGTGTAAATTAAGTCCACAAAGCCTAAGTCTTCCAGAGGGAGAGATCCCAAGACAGCAGAGTAGAAATAAACAACTGTGCCTGCATCCTGCCATGAACACCACCATTAAAATTGCAGCTAACTACAGAACAATTCAACTGGGAGAACCATTGAAGTTCTCGACAACAAAATCCTATAGCTACAAATATAAGAAGCCACAACGAGACTGGTAGGAGAGCAAGAGACAGGAACAGGCCCCAAACCTGCCTGCAGCATTGAGAACCAGGAGGGATGATATCTCAGCTGCTTTCATTCCCCCTGGAGGAGCAAGGGACCCCAGCCCCACACACCAGGCTCCCCAGCCGGGAATACTGGTGCAAGAAGAACAGCACCCACAAACATTGGCTGTGAAAAAACAGTGGGGATTCCTACCATTGGGTTAGGCCAGAAAAATGCAGGAAATACAGATATCCTTTTAAACGGGCCCGCGCACAGACTCGCTGGCAGGCACTCACCTTTGGGCTCCAGCGGAGTGATGGTGACTTGGGAGGCCTCAGAGACATACCAGGATGCAGACTAAGGTCTGTAGCTTCAGGGGGAGGACTGGAGGACCAGTCAGCTTTTTCCCGGTGAGGAGTGCCCTTCCGTGGAGCCAGCATCTTTCCTGTGTTGACCCCGCCCACTCTGGCCCAAATCTGAATCTGATTGCCCTGATGAGCTTTTCTGCTCTCCCCTGCTGACTCACTGTGACCACGCCCCACCAACTCGAGCATAGCTGGAGGCACTTTCTTCAAAAGCAGCCCAGCCTCACCTGCATTGCACTCTTTCTTGGAAAACTATCAGAGTCCGGCAAACACTAGGTGGGTGGAAACTGGCCTTGGGTGTGCTCTGAGGTTTTTGCTGAGTAGGTCCAGGCTCAGCACCAGGACCAAATCAGAATTTACATTACCCTAGTGAACCACTATTCTTTCCCACTCTAGTGACTTTCTGAGAATCTGCCTCACACAACTCACATACCACATGAGGCTTTATCAGTGGCTGAACTTTAAGGGAGCTGGCAGATGGAAGCAGATCTCGGGGTGCCCTGGCTTTTTGAGGAGCTACCCCAGACCTGGTGCTGGTGGCAGCCATCCTAAGTTTGCAGCGTGGCCTCTCCCACATACCTCCAGGTTCAGCACAGGCAGCGAACAATGGAAGATAGTTTTGTAGCTTCTACCAGGTAGGCGCTGGCCAGACATAGTCAGTGACTGAACTGGGGCTTGCACCGGAGCCCCTCCCCAGAGGCCCCAGAACAACATACTTGTAGGTTGGCTTCAGACCACAGCAGAGCACCACTCAATCAGTCTCACAAGTGGCCCACCCAAAGGGGGGTCTCAACAGGCACCAGAGCCATGGGGATGAATCCCACTCAGTGCGGTAAGTCCCCCACACAGCAGCCCATACCAGTAGGTGTGGCCAAACCACACAGCCAATCCGCCTGAGGGCCAATGCCACCTACTGACATACTAACAGCAATAAAGCCTTGATTATAACAGATGGGTAGGTACAACCCACACAAGGGACACTCCTGGAGCACCCAGAGCAGTGACCAGGGAGACTGTGCCATGTGCCACTGGGACAGAACACCTACTATATAAAGCCACCCAGCCAAGATGGGAAGACATAAAGATCTACCTAATACATAGAAATAAACAGAGAGGCAGCCAAAAGGAGGAACAAAGTAATGCATCCCAAATGAAAGAACAGGAGGAAACTCCAAAAAAGAAGTAAACAAATTGAGGCAAGCAACTTACCAGAGACAGACTTCAAAACAATGGTTATAAGGATGCTCAAGTAACTTAGTGAGAACTTCGACAGAGAGACAGCGAGCATAAAAAAGGAACAGAGAAACCAGTCAGAAATGAAGAAATATAACTGAAATGAAGAATGCACTAGAAGGAATCACCAGCAGACTAGACGAAGCAGAGGATCCAGTTCATTGATTTGGAAGACCAGGTAGCAGAAAACACACACCAATAGGAACAGCAAAATAAAAAAAAAATAAAAAAAAATGAAGATAGTTTAAGAAACCCTCTGGGACAACATCAAGCATAACAATATTCACATCACAGGGGTATCAGAAGGAGAAAAAACAAAGCAAAAGATGGAGAACCTATATGAAGAGATAATGACTGAAAACTTTCCTAACCTGGTGAAGGAAATATATATACAAGCCCAGAGAGCACAGAGTCCCAAACAAGATGAACCCAAACAGGCCCACACCAAGACACATCATAATTAAAATGGCAAAGGTTAAAGATAAAGAGAGAATCCTAAAAGCAGCAAGAGAAAGACAACAAGTAACTTATAAGAAAACTCCCATAAGATTGTTGGCTGATTTCTCCACAAAACCTTTGCAGGCCAGAAGGGCACAAAATCTTCAATGTGATGAAAAGCAAGGACCTACAACAAAGGCTACTGTACCCAGTAAGGCTATCATTTAAAATCAAAGGACAGATAAAGAGCTTCCCAGACAGGAAAAAGCTGAAGGAGTTCATCACCACAAAACCAGTATTACAAGGACTATTAAAGGGAATTCTTTAAAATGGAAATAATATCAAAATTATGAATAATATAATGGCAATAGCTGCATATCTATCACTAATTATTTACAATGTAGGTGGATTAATTGCTCCAATCAAAGATATAGGAGAGATGAATGGATAAGAAATAAAAACCCTTACATATACTGCCTACAAGAGACTCACTTCAGATTGAAAGACTCACACAGACAGAAAGAAAAGGGATGGAAAAAGATAGTTCATAAAATGGAAGTGAAAAAAAAAAGCAAAAAAACGCTGAGGTAGCAATACTTATACCAGACAAAACAGACTTTAAAACAAAGGCTGTAAGAAGAGACAATGAAGGATCCAATAATCCCACTTCAGGATATTTATCCAAAGAAACCCAGAGTGCCACTTCAAGGGGACATGTGCATCCATATGTTCATTGCAGCATTGTTTACAATGGCCAGGATGTGGAGGCAGCCTGGGTGTCCGTCCATGGATGAATGAATAAAGGGGAGGTGGTACATTGCTCAGCCATGGAAAGTAATGGGTTCTTGCCATCTGTGGCAGCATAGATGGACCTGCAGGGTGTTGTGCTAAGTGAAGTATATCAGACAGAGAAAGACAGATGCAGTGTGATTTCACTTATATGTGGAATCTAAGAACAAAATAAACAAAACAGAAACAAACGTAGATACAGAAAACATTTTGATGGTTCCAGATGGGAGGGGGATTGGGGGGGTGGGTGAAAAGAGGGGAAGGGACTAAGAAGTACAAATTGGTTGTCACAAAGTAGTTATGGGATGTAGTAAAGCATAGAGAATATAGTCAATATGGTAATAACTATGCTTAGTGCCAGGTGGGTACTAGACTAGTCAGGGGGATCACTTCTTAAATTATATAAATGTGTAACCACTATGCTGTACACCTGAAATTAATATAAAATAATATTGAATGTCAACTGTAATTGATAAATTTAAAAAGGGGGGAAAGAGTGAAGGGGAATAAGAGGTTCAAATTTCCAGTTATAAAACAA
Source organism: Rhinolophus ferrumequinum (assembly GCF_004115265.2). NCBI lineage: Eukaryota > Metazoa > Chordata > Mammalia > Chiroptera > Rhinolophidae > Rhinolophus > Rhinolophus ferrumequinum. Next base: position 42,944,573 of record NC_046286.1, read on the forward strand.
GTAAGCCATGGGGATGTCATGTACAGCACGGGGAATGCAGTCAATGTGGTAGTATTATGATTGCGTGTTACAGTGTCAGATGGTTGCTGGACTTATCATGCTGATCACTTTTGTAGGTATATAAATGTTGAATAACTATGGTGTATACCTGAAACTATATAATAGTGTATGTTAGCTATATTTTTAATAAAAATCTTTTTAAAAAAGTCTAAGACTTCCAGGTCACTATGAAGGTTTACTTGTCAAGTTAGGAGAATAGAATGTATTATGTATTGGTTTATTAGCTTTATAGGTTTTAAATATTTAGACCCATGGTATATAGACTTTTATTTGTAGTCTTGCTAGGGCCTCACAAATGTTAGGGGCAGTCTTAGCACTGCAAACAGGTTTGAGAGTATTGATCCTGAAATACAGGCTGCCTTCCTTCTGACTCTGATGTTCCCTGCTTGCTTCCCATCAGGTTTGCCACGGGGCTTCAACAATCAAAGGAAAACACAGCTTCCCAGTGGTTGGTCACTTTGGGTTGGAACAGAAATTATTGTTTGTTCTTAACTGCATCAGCACAATATACATGGGGAGTTCCATAACCCAAAGTGAGTTGTAATTTTCACAATCTAACTGTGAGCATCACAGCAGTGATGGTTTTCTAGCAAATGATGCCTATAAAGAGGTGGAAAGGGAAGGAGAAGTTTCTGGGAGCCTTTTATCCACATATTTGCTGTTCCCAGTATATCTTGCCTTACTACATACCTTTACTTTTATAGGAAAAGAATTATACTGAAGCCAGGAGTTTTATTGTACCCAATAAATGAAGTTTCTGGGATATCTCTTAGACAGCTACAAGGTGAAGTATAAGAATGTTGGTTCTTGGAAAATACTCAAGTGGATTTGGCAGCTTACTGTCTGAGAAAAATGGCTTCAAAATAAAGAAATCACTGACTCCTCCTCCTCACTACAAGACAGCTAGTTTCATGGGTTGAAAAAAAAGGCACAGTTCTACTACAGGGCAGGAAATGAAGAATAGCTTTATAACAGAAATGATGTGGGAAATTCTTTATGTTGGCAACATGCAATTTCCCAAAATAGAACCTAGCCAGAACCAGGTTAACTATTTGGGAATAAATCCTGTGGCATTTTTACTTACCCACGGCGGTCAGTGAAAACTCTTCAAGGTTGTAGAAAACAAATGCCAAAGAGGTTTTGTCCAGGCTGTGGAGTCTGTTCTTGTGATACCCAGGAGACAATGGCATTGACATAGGTTATTTGAATAATTAATTTTTTTCACATTATTGGAAAAATGAAAATTATGTCTTCACAGGTGTTAAATATTGTACTTGAACAATTTGATTATCTCAATTATGTTGAATTTTTTGCTTTAACATTCCAGACATCTGTAGGAACTTGATAAATTTTATCTACTCCCTCTTCCTTGTTTAAAAACAATTCTTTTCTTAATGCTTATGGTATCGACATTAATCCAGATGCTATATAGAAAACAGAGAAACTATGGTAGTGAGGAATCTCTTCCTTTACATTTTCAATCTTCAAGCTAACCAAATTGATTTAAAAAGTAATGTGCTGTCACCTTCTCTCAAAACAAGGCATGTATTGAGTACACAAAGAATTTAGTAACTTAATTTATAAAGTTTTATCCACACACAGACACCTTTTTGAATTCTCTTGTGTCCATGAGTTTGCCTTTGTGAGACCAGAGGTCCTGTCGCAGCAGTTTATGGACAAGCTAATTGCCTGAGGAAACATCTAATATGTGGTGTGGCTTCCCAGACACCTTGCTGGAAACACAGGTCTCACTTACCATTTACTGTTGAAATTCAGATGTTTACTCACTCATTACAAAGTGAGTGCTGGTGAAGGTTAGGAGCTTTAGACCGCATGGACACGCTGATGTCATTATCAAAGCTCCTTACCTTAGGAGAAAATGAGCTCCGTGATTCAAGGAACAAGAAAATACTAAAAATTAGAGGTGAGAATACGTGTTGAACATTCACCCTGAAGATGGCTTTTTAAATAAGGACTTTAAAAAGCAAAATAATACATAAAAATAAACAAAGCCAAAAAGGTAATAGTAAGTTGCCCACTATGTCGGCCTTTGCCAAAAAATACCATTCTTGTTATTTTTAAAAGAGGATTAAATTCAATCTTTCCGAATCTCTACATAAAGATAGTATGAGGCCTCCCTTTGTATCTTTTAATTACAAGAAACCAAAAGTATTGACCTTGAACTTGAACTTTAGGGATAATCCCACTCCTGATATGCCAGCATTTACCAGTTAATTTGGAAGCTTGGGAACAAATCACCCTTTGATTTTTGGTGAAATGTTCACTCCCAGCCTGTCAACAAACTACAAGATAGTGTCCTTTTAACTCTCACATCCAGCCCAGCTTTGTCTCAGCGTGGAACATCTTGCATGGCCCAGGGTTTTGCGAAGAATCCCGGGAGCTGTGAATGTCAGGCATGTTTAAGAATGATCCTGAGCATAGGAGCTTTCAGCTTAGTCTTTTGTGCAGAGATAATGGTTTACGTTAGATTGATTATATGCAGACTGAGAAGTGTATCTTGTGCAACAACTCTGAGGCGTGCTGAAAGATAAAAATCCCATTTGCTGCATTTTATATTGGTGGTCTCTGACGTAGGCAACACAGGCCTGCACAGTCCTTGTAAATCACAGATATAATGAGGGCCAGATAGCAGCTCCCTTAACTGTTGAATGAAGTAAGTGTTTCTTCAGTTCAGACTGAAGGATGGCATATTTGCTATCTAAACCTTATGATATGAGGTTGAAAGAAGTCTTTTATTTATATCTCTGAATGCAGACTAGATAGCTGGTTAGTTATGTGAACATTCCTGATGCTGCAAGGTTTTAAAGAAAGTTTCATTTATTCACTTTTATTTAATTTTTATGATCTCCTTGGAGGGCCTTCAGTACTAAAGATGAGCTGCTTTCCGACTTCTTCCGCTTTCCTTTTTGCCACTAGCCCTCCGGGCGAAGAACAAAGGTGACCCTGTGCTAGCTCATCAGCATAATTCTTTAACGGGCAACGAGGTTCTCAGATGGAAAAGTGGTATAATTCCAGGAAGCAAGAACAAATCCAGACCCAATAATCCTGCCTGCGTGGAACATGAGCCTCACGAGTGAAAACACCTTTGCTTCTAATGTTTCATTAATCCCAGTTTTATAGGCAGCAGTTTATTTTATGTCTAATAGAGCTATTTCCAAGTGTTTTATATTATGATGCATTTCGGTATCTACAAGCTGAATGGTAATTCTAGTTTTATAAGTGAGAAACAGGAGCCTGGAGAAATTATGAGGACCTTGGTGTTAGAGACACCAGTAGAGTTGTTTTCTATCTGTGCCGTAAACACACGTGCACATACACACATAAACACAATCATACACGTACATACACACGTACACACATTCACACACACACACACATATACATTCACACACATACATTCTCACATAGAAATACCCATAGTCACCCACATACACACTCACACGCATACACAAGCACTCACAAGCCTGAAGACCTAAAAGAAAAAGTCTTTCTGTATTACACTAGTCGTAAGAAAATAATCTGAGTTATGAGAATTTTATAACATAAAACTGTTCAAATTTTTCTTTTTAAACACATTCAGTGACTTCAACAGGCAAAAAGAAGTCATTTATTTAATATAATTACTGCTTGGCAGAAATACTTGGGGGTTTGCTTTAACGAAGCAGCTCCTTAACCAAGGGCGTTACATATAGTAGGCGTCTAATAAATGTCCTCAATTTTCTTAAATGTCTATTGAAAAATATTTGTAGACTTCAGGTTAAACATGACAGACTGATACATACGTTTCCTTCTATTCCCTCCTGAAAATCCACTAAAATGAGAGTAAAGCATAAAAATAAAATAAGGTACAACCCATAGGGACAAAGAAAATATTAGAAAAGATGACAGCAAACACAGACATCAACAAAAATCAATAAAATCAGAAGGAAGAGCGAAAACTGATTTAACAGAGTGGAGAACTCAGAAACCTGTGTGCCTATAGGGGAGGAAGCAATCGAGCCGTAAGCAATTCATGCCACTGCACTGGAACAGGCCCAGGAATTGGAGTTTCAAACTGTCTATGGAAGCCAAGGTCAGGGGCAGAAGTGAAAACAGGATGATGGGCTGCAGTTGTGTATGAGGCCCTTCCAAGTCCGCCTTCCCCAGAAAAAGTGGGCATTTACCCTCTGGAGAAGCCTCTCACGTGGACGACAGAGATCCAAACAAACAAAACTAAACATAGAAATGGAGGAAACAGAGTAATGGACAGAGCTGAGATCAGTAAACCAGTAATGTCTGTAGATAAAATAAAATATTATTGTCATGAAACAATGCAAGGTTATTGAAAAATAATGAGGACCATTCGAGAATAAACTCACTGAAATTTAAAATATATTAAAATAGAGGTTCCAATAGAAGGGTTAGAAAGTAAAGTTGAGGGGGAAATGCCCCAAAACTGAAACAAAAAGACAAAGAGATGAAAAATGGGAAGCAAAAGATAAGAAAATAAGAGGTTGTATTCACGGGGACCAATATGTACCTAATAGATGTTCCAGGAAGAACAAACAGAAAAACTAGAAGAAAGCAAATAATCAAAAAAATAATATAAAAAATACTCCAAACTAAAAGATGTGATCTCCAGATTTAAAAGGATTCACCGAGTGTCCTGTACAATTATGAGAAAAAAAATCCATATTCAGGCATATCATTATGAAATAGTAGATCAACTAGATATTGGAAGAAGATACTAAAATATTCCAGAGAGAAAAAACAAAGCAAAAGTAAACAGAGAAGAAGTAAACAATCACAAATGAAAACGGTCTCATACCAAACAGAGGACATAACATAGCATCAGAGTTCATGAAAAGAAACTATTGACTGGTAGATAATAGAGAAATGCTTTCAAATTCTAAGGGTAAAAGCTTATTTTCAACCTAGATTTCTATACAGAGGCAAATTATTAATTAAGTGAGGGTACAGAATAAAGACACGATTTTAAAAAGTTACCTCCTGTATGCATTGTCTTGGGAAATTATAATGATGAGGCTAACAAATGCTTACATAATATTCACTGTTTGGCAGGCACTGTTCTAAACATTTCTTCTGTAGTGACTCACTTGATCCTTACAGAATTCCTGTACAGTAGGAAGTATTATAAAGAAGTTGAGGCACAGAAAGGTTGAAATTCCTGCCCATGGTCACCTCAGTGAGTAAATGGGGGAGATGGGCTATAAATTTGGCAGCGTTGTTTCTGCGTTGCTGCTCTGACTGCCCTGCTATGCTTCCCCTCCAAAACCCTAAGGAGAGAAATTAGAGGTGACCAAAGCATCCTATGCGGCTCAGCTGTGAGTATGAGTCACATGATCATAATAATGGAAAACTTGAATACTGATTTCACAAAAGTTATATAACTATTTTGAGATGTGTGCAGAAGTGTGAGTGTGTGTGAGTGTGTGTGTGTGTGTGTGTGTGTGTGCGTGTGTGTGTGTGGTGTGTTGGGACTAATTAGAAAGTCAAATTCTCATCTTTCACAGAACAAAGTGAATAAATAATATCTCAAACTGAAAAATCAAGCTGATTCCTCTCTGTCTAGCACATAGAAGGGACTCAATAAATGTTTGTGAATGAATAAATGAATATTCCAGGTCACTATCTCACATTCATTTGTACCTTTATATAGCACTGTAATAAAAAAACTGGACAGATAGCTATTATCATCTCTGACATGGTATGTGTGTTATGGAGAAATGTTTATGACAAATTTAAGTAAACAGTAAATTTGCAGAACAGCATGATATTGCAATTCTATCCTTAAAAACTAAAATTTGAGTGTGTGTGTGTGTGTGTATCTCATTACAAATATATAGGATTATATACGTAGAATAAACCCTCTGCAAGGACAAACTCTAGGTGTTATCAGTAGAGAGTGGGATTGGGAAAAAAGGAATTTTTTATTTGATATGCTACTGTATTTTCTAAAACTTTGCAATGAGTATTTGTTATTTTTGTAATTAAAAATTAAGGATTTAAAATGTGTTTAAATTTTCAACAATCGCATTGTGATTATTTTTATTTTTAAGGGTCAAAATTCTTACATTTTGTATAAGGTAAATAACCCTTGTGTTTATTTAAATATTTCTCCTGTCAAGTATCAAAGTAGGTCAATCTCCAGCTGAGAATAGATTGAGTAAGGGGCATCATTGCTATTAGGGACACACTTAGAGACCCTGAAAATTGTGGGTTGAGGCTGAACTACTGAAATTCTGGGCACAAAAACTAGAAAACTGGGAAACTGCCTAATATTGGCAGCAACAGACCCAATAAAATCTTCACATGTCGACATTTCCCCAGCTTCCAAACCAATAGCAGTCAGGTGGGAACATGCCAAGCAAAAAGATCCATAAGACCTGAATAGATCTCATTGTTTGTCATCCTGTGCTGCCTGTGTCCAACATGTAAGGTAACTGAAAGGTAGCAATCACGCTATTTCATTCCCGTCTGGAACATTTTGCAAAGATTCCTAGACATACACTCACTCACATTGTATTGTCTAAAGAAGTATTTCACAGGGGAGGGGAAAGACTTGCCAAAGCTCTAAAACTTTCACTTCCTGTATTTGTTTTTTAATATATGTATTCCAATTTTAATGTAGGATTTCACTCATTCCTTCCCTATCCCCCAAAAATTAATGAAGGAGAAATGGTAAAGCCAATGCGACTTGCTCTTCATACAGACCCCATGTTGAGGTGGGAATGAAGGTTTGTTGGGGTGGGGTGGTTGTTTAGGTAGTGTCTTAGACTAGACATATGGTTGGTTATGTACACACAGAGTGGGGAAGTAAAAGCATCACTGATCCTTTAATGGGAAAAGCTTAAAGTAAACAGAGTTTTTCATCCTCGTTATGCCAAGAGCTGGAATAATAAATACAGATAGGAGGTAGCCTCATACTTCAAATAATTTGTTGAAACTCCGTTCACAAACTCAGCCTGCTTCTATTTGTGCAGTTGTTAACCATAAGGACAGTTGTAACCCTTGCTGGGCCTTGGACAAGTGCCTTGCCAGTCACTGCTCCCATCATCCCATCCTTGGAGACTAAAATTAGTTGACACTGCCCAAGTGTCCAAACTATGATCAATTGTCTCAACTTTCGGGGCAGACCCTTGAGTTTGATTGGCAGATCAAAACGGCAACTATCTGGTTAGAGGGGCAAAGGGCATGCTGTGTCTGTATCTTATGATATAAACATACTGCCAAGAAAAGAACAGAGAAACCAGAATAAAGATAAATTGGAAAAAATACCAGAATGACAAAAAAAAGATTGTTTCTTTAGTTTAAGCATGCAAGACATTTAACAAAACTGTTCTTCTAAAGATTACATGCTAATAATTCCTCATGTATTGTTCTGAACAAAATTTAAGAATGCGTCAAAATTATGTTTGTGTTTTAAGCTTTTGTTGTCAGTTCTTTTGGAAATGATCTAAGATATGGGATATACAAGGCTGGGTCTACCAACATCCAAGTTTTGTAGAAGTAAAATACAAGTAAATCATGTTTGGAACAAATAATGAGAAACTCCTACATACAGATTTGTGTGAATAGTGAGATGATTTGACAGTAGGTGAGGCAGAGATTATGAATGTGTTTTATACTTAAATATTTTTCAAAAAATCAAATATTTTTCCTTTTTCTCAGCACAGCACAGCTTCCTTATTGCCTATTTTTCCCTTAACCTACTCCATTTGGGCTTTTATTCCTAACTTTTCCCCAAAATTGCATTTATCAAGATCACAAATAAACACATCTTGCCAGAGTAAACATCAGTTTATCTTTCCTTAGCCTCCAGACAGTATTGGATGTAGTTCATCATTCCATCCTACTTGAAACATTTTGTTCTACAGCCTTCCATGACACGGCAGTTGCTGGCTTTTCCTCCTACTTCACGGATCCTCCCTTTCGGTCTTTTTGCTGGCTTTTCCTCTGTCCTTATCACTCTTAATCTGGGAATTAAGAGTGAGATCTACTCTCCAACTTCTCCTCTCTGTCATTCTTTGCCTGAGTGTGCTCACCCAGTCCATGACTTTCAATAATATTTCTAAACCATATTTTCAGCTTGATCAATTTCTTAAGCTCCAGATTCATATATCCAACTGCTCCTTGACAATTGTCGTTGACTAATATTCACTGCAAACTTAATATGGACCAAACAGAACTATCAATTCTCATTCTTCTCCCCTAATTCACTGTCCCCAAGTTGTTTCCCCCTTGATAAATGGCACCACCATCCATCTAGTTGCTCAGACCAGAAAACCAGGTGTCCTCCTTGATCCCCCTTTTTAAGTCACATCCCAGCCCCAAACCATCAACCAGTTCCGTTAGCTCTACTTCTAATGCACAATTTGATTCTGACCACTTCTTGCCCTCTTCACTGTTACCTCCTTTGCCCAAGTTATTCCCATTTCTCACCACAACACACTTGGACCCAGTCTTGCCCCCTACCATCCATCCTTCACATAGAGGCCAAGTGAACTCTTGGAACATAAGCTAGACCTTGATACTCCCCAGTATTTCTTTGATGATTATCATATGTCAAGCACTGCTCTATGATCTGTGAATAGATAAAGGTCATAGTTCAAAACAGGAAATAGACATGCACGCTGTACCCCTAACCATAATCAGAGTGACAGGTGCTAAACTAACAGTATGAACAAACACGAAGAGACTGATTTTGACTAGAATGGTAATGGTTGACATGGAGCAATCTTGGCGATATTATTGTCTGGTCGTTCATTCAATAATCATTTTTTGAACACACCCTATACCCTGAACTGAGCTTCACAAGGAAAATTATATTTGAGTTGAGCAGAATAAACAGGACTTGAGAGGGATATTCTCTGCTGAGGGACCAACATATACAATATGTAAAAGCAACTGACATGTTCTTCTGAGAATCTTGAGTGGTGAGGGAACCAAGGCCATGGCAGGGGAAACCACAGGGACAGAGCACAGGAAGGTTGGGAGGATCTATGTTATATTAGGCCTGGAAGGCCCAGCCAGGCCAGAGAGTCTGGAATTAACCTGAGGGCAACAACAATCATTAAAGCTGTTTTGTTTTATCTTTTTGACAGTGAAGTAATATGATGAACTTTGTGTTTTAAAATTTTCACTCAGGAGCCAGGATGAAAAATGCTTTAGTAGAAACAAGACAGATGTCAAGGAGAACAGTTGGGAAGCTGCTATAATATTTTAGACAAAAGATGGTACAGACCTAAATCGGAATAAGAGTGGTAAAAAAGGAGAACAAGGATAGTATTAGAAAAAAACTTCACAAACTGACAGCTTACAAATCCAACCTTGTCATAAATGTTTTATTTCAACTATGCAATGCAAGTTGGTTTTGCCTGAATATGATGCCAACATTTTAAAATCCAGAGACTTCATATAAAATCTAGATTTCCATCTTCTCTTTGGAAATCCAAGATCTGCAGTACTGAGCCACATTCCCCTATCATAACACTTTGCCTGGCAGTAAGACATGCATGCTCTCTTCTTTAGACAGCTATGCCCTCTCCACCTGGCCATTTCCCCTCTGGCCTATTTTCCTTGACACACTGGGCCCCTATGGGCATTTGAGAGATATTTAAGATAACCTGAGAAAACCAACAGGCCCCAATTGTTGATGGGTGTGGAGGGTGAGGGAGGCAGGGCAGATTCAGATTCAGTGGCCAGGAGCTGGCCACTGGAGATGCAACTACCTGAGATGGGGAGCACAGGAGAAGAAACAGGTTTGAGGAGTACAATCATTAGTTCCGTTTTGGACATGCTGAAGTGAATCTATTATTAAATTAATCTATCTTCCAGTTAAGTATTATTAAAGGAAAAAAAATCTTCTATTATAAGCTTTTAAAAACAGATGACTCTCCATTAAACCAACCTGCTAATTCTCTTTTATTCTGCCAAAAAAGTCTTTGATCCAAAACATATACATGTACGCTGTGCATAAAGAGATGTCATTTTAATCAAATTTATATTTGAAGTGTCACAAGGAATTTTTATTCTTCCTGTCATTATTTATGGAAAGGAAAGTATGCCAAAATTAAAGGCAAAGGAAATTAGCTTTTCTAGTTAATGTCATACGACATGAAATATTTTTACTCTCATGGATTGAAGAATTGGAAGATTTTTGTAAAACTCTACAGAGTTAATTTAATCTTACTAGAAAGGACTATAGAGCAAGATATTGAAAGGCTGATTTCTTTTCCCCTAATGAGGAAAAATGCCAAGATAAATGAGTTTTAACCCTGAAATTAGAAACAGATTGTTTATAGAGAGTTCATAGGTTATTCCACATTCCAGAATGTTCTCTCTCTCCTCCTTCCTCCTCATCACTCATAGTACATAAAGGTCCAGCCCCAGCCACACCTAGTTCATTGAGATGTCACAGAGTCACCCAGTCTATATCCACCTATTCTTCGCTAAACCTTTTCCTCTAGTTTCTGTAACTAAGAGTTCAGCATTCTCCCTTTCCCCTAATGGTTTCATTTGTCTTCATTTTACTTTTCTAAGTTAGTAAGTTCATTAAATAAAGAAAACAAAGCTATGCACAGAATACTGTGCACACACTAAGTGCTTGGTAAATACTTTTGTCTGGCTAAGAGATAAGATTAAGTGGCAATATAGCACAGATTCTGGAGTCTGCCTGATCTCAGTTCCTTCACTTACTAGTTGTGTAATATAGGCAAGTTATTTAACCTCTCTGTAGCAATCTTATCATTTCTTAAATGATAGTACCTGTGTCATTGGGCTGTTGGGGTGGTAAAAATAAGTTAACATACAAAATGCACTTAGTGCTTGGCATATAGTAAACTCTCAATAAATGTTAGTTGGTGTTATTATAAACCTAGGCTCTAATACAAATTGTCTGACCTTGGATAAATTATTGCATCTCCCTGGGCCTCAGTTGTTTCTTCTGGAAAATAGGGACACTAGTAGTACCTCTTCCTAAGGTTTTCCAGTAATTAAATGAAATGATGTTTGTAAACTACTCTTTGAATAATGCCTGGCACATAGAAGGAACTTAACAAATGTTAGTCATTGTCATTATCACTGTCATTATTTTATTTATACCAAAGCAAACAGTCAATTGGCAGGAGTCAGGGTCTCAGGAGATGGGAGTAAGTGTGCTAAGATGGAGAAAAACCAATCAAGATTTCTGGCATCAGGTAAAAATGGTCTCCAACAATGTTCTTATATTTTTTGTTTAATAAGTTCTTTGCCAAGGAAGAACCACCGGTTTCTATAACAAACGGAAAACTGGCCCCATGTGTTCAATTCAGCAACGTGGTATAAGCTTGATGATTTACTAGGCCAGTAATCATGTGGACAAAGTCAAGGCTGAGAATTATCACTGCAAATATATGGGGAGACGTTTTGCTAAGCAAATTAATAGCATGGACAATGACGTATCTAATTACTTTTTAGAATAAATTGAGTTTCAGTATTTTAGAAATACCCATTTATTTATAGGAAGTTAATATACTAATTCCAAAGTACCAATTTCTCAAGGTATATTATTTGGAAATATGTTTACAATCTAGTTTTGGTGACCATGAATCCTGAAAGTAATAAATTGTAATTTAAAAAAATTAAATGCATAAACATTAGATATCATTTTAAAGTAATTATATTAATTAATTATATTAATTTAATAATACCATTTTAACACCAACTATGTGTCAAGTTCTTTCCAAACGTTTTATTTAACTTAACAATATTCTTGCCAGTATGTATTATAATCCCAGGGTTGATAGAGGTTAAGCAATTTGCCCAGATCAGGCAGTTGACCTAAGATCAGAACCCAGGTCTGTCTATTCTAAAATCCATATTCTGTTTCTATATTGTGTTCCATTTAGAAAATACTTGACTCAAAAATGTGCTATCCTTCAAATATGTATTTAACTACTTCATCACCCACTTTGTTTCGTGTATTTGACTCTGACTGAATTCTGGCTGTATCCTCACAGGGCAACAATTTTCCTCTATAGAATATATTCAAAGAATGAACAACAAATATTATATTGTGCAGACAGAAGCCAGCACAGAGAATGAAATAGATGATTCCATTTATATGAGATTTTAGGACAGGCAAAACCAATCTATAGCAATACATGCGTAAATCAGATCAAAGTTTGCTGAGGGCAGTGGGGGTGAAGGGTAGGCTGGGAAGTAGATGGTTGCAAAAAGGGGTATGAGAGAACTTTGTGGGGTGAGAGAAATGTTTTATATCTTAATTTGGGCTGTCATTACATAGGCATACACATTTTTCAAAATTCATCAAATAGTACACTAGAATATAGGAAAATTTGTAAATAAAACAGGAAAAAACAGTCTTGCTATATAAAAACAAAATAGAGCAATTCCTAATATAGCAAATATAATCAATGTTAATGGTCAGTATTAGCCAAAAAAACAAAGCTGTGCTATTTTAATATAAAACAGTAGAGTTCCAAACAATAAACATCATAAGGCATAAAAGAAGGTATTCTAGGAAAATAAAAATAAATCAGTAATATAAAATATATCTATGATATATAAAGGAGAGCACATATATGCATATACCTATATATATATATATATATATATATATATTTAAGAGACAGAACTATGAAATTAAATTAATTAGTTAATAATCTAGAGATTTGGAGATTTAACACATCCCTCTCAGAATGTGATAGATCAAGGAAATGAAGAAAATATGATATGTGTAGCATTATCAATAAGTTAAACAACTAATAAACCAAGAAACATATTCTTTTTGAGAATGAAACATTCACAAAATTGTACTAGAAAATATGTAAAGCCTGAATAAGTGATGTAGAATTGAGTTCATATAGTTCACACAGATTATATTCTTTGACACTAATGCAACAATATTAGAAATCAATAACAAAGGATCACTAATATAATCCAGAAAATTAGAAAAAAAAATACTACCATATAAATTTTAGGTTATAAAGGACATTTCAAAAAACATGAAATATGGAGAACTAAAAGACAAGAAAGTACTACATATCAAAACTTGCGAGAAACAGATGGGAAATTTAAAGATTCAAAAGCTTTTATCACAAAATAAGACTGAAAATAATAAGTTCAAGCTTCAACACAGAAGCTAGAAAAAGAACCAACCCTCCAAAAAAAAAAAAAAAAACAGTAAGGAGGAACATAAAAAGGGAATAGTAGTAATCAATGAAATAAGCAACAACAAAACACAAGAAACACAAGGAAAAGGAATCATAGGTATTTGCAGATGTGTAGATATTAACCTTATATAGGACTGAATAAAATCAACAGGCATTATAATTAACATTAGAGTTCAGTAATATTGGGAACACAAACAGGCACACACCAAGATACATTATAATTAGAATGGCAAAGTTTAAAGACAAAGATAGAATTCTAGAAGCATCAAGAGAAAGACAACTAGTAACTTATAAGGGAGCCCCCATAAAATCGTTGGCTGATTTTTCAACAAAAACTTTACAGGCCAGAAAGGACTGGCACATAATATTCAACAGGATGAAAAAAAAGGACCTACAACCAAGGGTACTGTACCCAGTAAGGCTATCATTTAAAACTGAAGGACAGATAAAAAGCATCCCAGACAAGAAAACACTAAAGGAGTTCATTATCACCAAATCAATATTACAAGAAATGTTAAAGGGACTTTTTTAAGATGGGAAAAAAAATATCAAAAATATGAATAGTAAAATGGCATTAACCATATATCTATCAACAATAACTTCAATGTAAATGGATTAACTGCTCCACTCAAAAGACATAGGAGGGCTGAATGGATAAGAAAACAAAACCCTTATAATATGCTTTCTACAAGAGACTCACTTCAGATTGAAAGACACACACAGATGGAAAGTAAAGGGATGGAAACAGATATTTCATGAAAATGGAAACAAAAAAATGTTGGGGTAGCAATACTTATACCACATAAGTTTTAAAATAAACTTTAAAACAAAGGCTATAACGAGAGACAAAGAAGGACTCAGTAATTCCACTTCTGGGTATTTATCCGAAGAAAATCTACTTTGAGGGGACATATGCAACCATATGTTAATTGCAGCATTGTTTACAATGGCCAAGATATGGAGGCAGCCTGGGTGTCCGTCAATGGAGGAACAGATAAAGAGAAGGTGGTATACATACATATACATACATATATACATACACATACATATACATATATATATATGTATTCATATATATATATATATATATGAATATTGCTCACTGTGGAAGGGAATAGTTTCTTCCCACCTGTGGCAGCATGGATGGACCTGGAGGATATTGTGCTAGGTGGAGTATCAGACAGAGAAAGACAGATGCAATGTGATTTCGATTATATATGGAATCTAAAGAACAAAATAAACAGACTAACAACAACAAAAAAACAGAAACAAACTCATAGATACAGAAAACATTTTGATGGTTGCCAGATGGGAGGGAAGTTGGGAATGTGGGTGAGAAAGGGGAAGGAATTAAGAAGTACAAATTGGTTGTCACAAAGTAGTTATGGGGATGTAGGGTACAGCATAAGGAATATAGTCAATAATATTGTAATAACTATGTATAATTTCAGATGGGTACTAGATTTGTTGGGGAGACAGATGGGAGGGGGTTGGGGGCAGCGTGAAAAAGGTGAAGGGATTATAAACTGGTAGTTACAAAATAGTCATGGGATGCAAACTAAAGCATAGGGAATATAGTCAACGATATGGTTATAACTATGTATAGTGCCGGGGGGTACTAGTTTAGTCAGGGGGATCAGTTCTTAAATTATACAAGTGTCTAAGCACTATGCTGTAGACCTGAAATTAATATAAAATAATATTGAATTTCAACTGTAATTGAAAAACCAGTAAAGGGGGAAAAGGGGAAGGGGAATAAGAGGTCCAAATTTCCAGGTAAAAAACAAATAAGTCATGGGATGTAATGTACAGCATGGGGAATATAGACAATAATATTGTGATAGCATGGTACAGTGTCAGATGGTTGCTGGACTTACTATGTGATCACTTCTTTAGGTACATAAATGTTGAATAATTATGATGTACCCCTGTAACTAATATAACATTGTATATTAGCTATATTTTTAACAAAAATCTTTTTAAAAAGGGAGACCAAAACAGCTGTAAATAAACAAATGCATAATAAAATAAAGGGTAAATATAAACAGAGGGTTTTTTTTTAAATCACAAAAAATGTTATAAATGACTATGTGCTAATAAATATGAAAGCCAGACAAAATTGGATACATTTCTGAAAAAAATATAAGACATCATAATTGGCACAAGAAGACATTTTAAAAATTGAAGGCAATAATCTCTACAGAAATAAAATGATAAAAAAAAATTCCTTTTCCACATCCACCAGAGACAAGCCCAATTAGTTTAAAATGTGATTTCCATTAAACTTTTAAGAAACAGAAAATTCCTATTTCATTCAAGTTACTGTGAAAAAAAATAATCTGCCTGATTTATCTTATAAAACTAGGATGAAATGTATTCCAAAACGGAATCTTCATTCCAAAACAAGATAAAAACAAATCAAGAAGAGCAAACATAAGCCAATTTTACTTGTGAACTTAGGTGTAAGAATTCTAAATAAAATATTAGGTAACTAAGCCCAATACTATGGTAAAAATAACTTTAAGAACTCAAGGTTTAAATGAGGAAATCTATCAAGATATTTGGTACATTACTGGAAAAAAAGAGGAAATGACATGATTATTTTAATAGATACAGAAAATATTTAGTAAATCTCAGCATATATTTATAGCTTTTTTAATAGAAAATTCTCAAAAATAGTAATAGAATGGAATGTTCTTAACACGACAAAGGCATCCACCCAAAAAGGTAGATCAAATTGCAACATAAGTAATAGGAAAATTTTAGCAATATTGTCATTAAAGTCAAGAATAAGAAAAGGATGCTTGTTATTATTTACTATAAATCATAGAAACAAAAGTAGTCCTCAAAAATACAATAACACAAGAAAAAGAAAAAGAAATAGGTATTTCCAGATGTGTAGATATTAACTCTATATAGGACTCTGAATAAAATCTACATGGATTATAATTAACATTAGAGTTCAATAATATTGCCAGATATAAGATGGATTTGCAAAAACGTAACGTTATATCAGTGATAAGCAACTGGAAATGTAGTATGTAACAAAATGTATAAAATATTTAGGAAATTTAAAATGCCTTATTTATAGTAAAAACAACTTTAAACTCTATTGAAGGATATAAAAGAAACCTAAAAGAAAAGATATACCATGTTCATGGATGAGTTGATTTAACAGATCAGTTAGTTCTTTCTAAAATAATTAAAAATTTTTTGCAAATTGAAAGTCACTCTCATACACTGCTGGTGGGAATGTAGAATGGTACAAACTGCTTTTTCATCAGATTGGCAGTTTTAAGAAAGTTATACATACATCTATTGTATGACCCAGCCATTCCACTTCTAATTAAATACCCAAGAGAAATGAAAGAATCTGTCCATAGAAAGATTTTATTTGTAAAAGCCAAAAACTTAAAACAATTCAAAAGTCTTTCAACAGGTAGTTGTTCTTCAACTGTGGTATATCTATACAAATGAATACTACCCAGCAATAAAAAGGAATGAACAACTGATACACATAACAACATGGAGAAAACCCAAAATTATTATGCTAAGTGATAGAGCCCATCAAAAAAAGAGTACACATTGAACTTCTTTACTATTTTTAAAAGTTCTAGAAACACAAACTAACCAATAGAGATAGAAAACAGACCACCAAACACTCAGAAGTTGGAAGGGTACAAGGGAGCAGTGGGAAAAAGTGATTATAATGGACACAAGGAAACTTTGGGTAATGATGGATACATTTATTATTTTGATTGGGATGATGGTTGTATACAGCCCTTTATATAAATGTCAAAATTTTTCAAATGGTGTACTTCAAGCATGTATAGTTATTGCATGTCAATTATTATCTCTATAAAGCTGTAAAATTAAAAGTCATCACTATTTTTTTTTTGTAGGGGGGAACTTGATAATGTGATTCTAAAATGCATGAAAAGTTTTTGAGGAAAAAAGAGATTCATCCTATCGATATTAAGAAATCTTGTAAAGTCATAATAATAAATACAATATACTACTGGCACAAGAATAGATTAATACAAAATTATACTCAATAATAACTCATAAATATATAATTCAACTTGCTGTATGATGGATGTGACATCACAAACAGTGGACAATTTCAGTAGATGCTGTTTGGGAAACTGGCCTAATACATGGAAGAAAGTAAAATTGAATCTCTAGTAAATAATGGTGAACTCCAACCAAATTAAAAACACAAATGTTAAAGAAAGAACTATGAAGCTAGTAAATGCTCACCTTGGTAAGAAGAAGGGCTATTAAAACAGAAACTTCAAAACAACCGTTAGGGGAAAAATCAACCTCCTTAACTGCATCAAAATTAAGACAAAGGTAACAAATCACTAACAGACTGAAAGAAGATACTCACATCTTTTCAAATTAACTATAATTGATTTGGAATGCACAAGAAACTTCTATTAGGTAATAAGAAAGGAAGAAATTATTTTAAAATGGCAAAGGAAATCTAATCAAACTGGTTAACAAATACAAGAACCTAAAATTAATCAGACAAATTCACATAAAAAAACAGCAAAATTTACCATTTTATACCCAAAAGATTTGCAAGTTAGGAAGTCAGACAATACCTAGTGTCA
This sequence comes from Rhinolophus ferrumequinum, assembly GCF_004115265.2. Taxonomy (NCBI): domain Eukaryota; kingdom Metazoa; phylum Chordata; class Mammalia; order Chiroptera; family Rhinolophidae; genus Rhinolophus; species Rhinolophus ferrumequinum. Next base: position 42,962,445 of record NC_046286.1, read on the forward strand.
GCAAGAGTACGGGGTACCAAGAAAGCTCATACGCTATGGTGAAATATAAACTAGAACAGCCATCCAGTTCTCAGTGAAATTATCATTCCAAATGCCCAGTGACTCAATGATATCATTCTTGGATATATTCTTAAGAAACTCCCAAAGGTACATAAGAAGACAATTATGAGAATGTATACATCATTGTGTTGTTTGTGGCGACCAGTTGGTGAGAATAATGTCTATGTTCATCAGTAGATGAATGAATAAATAAAACATGATGGATGCATACTATGAGATATGATGCAGGGGTTAGAAGCACTGAATTCCATATGTATACAACAACATGGGTTGATATTAAACATAGGCCTGTTTATGAAAAGGAGAGAGAAATATATAAGATGATGTATTTAAAAACACATATTTCTAGAAAAGAACATTATATATTCTTCAGGGATACTTGCCTATCCAAAGATATATATGCTAAAGCAGCTGTCAATGGTAGAAAGGTGGGAAGAAGAGTGGATCTCATAAATGAAGAGAGACAAGTGATATAATAAAATTAAATAAGAGAAAAGCTTCACGCAGACCAACAGCTATGAACAATGTGTCGTGAACTAAAGAATATTAGTTCAGTTTTCTCTGCATCTGAGATCCAAATAAATAAAGAAAATAATTTATATTCTGCATTGGTGGCCATCATATGAATGAGTAGAACAATTAAAAATAATAATCCTCACTATCTTTCTTTCAAATTAAGGTGTCAATTTGGGAAAGCAATATCTAGGAGATAGTCTTTAAAAAAAATTGGTGACACAGAATGACATTCTTAAGTCCCATGAGGGCAGAGACCATGACTACTTTCTATATCCTTTCTACCTGCTACTAACAGAGTGACTGGCACATAAACAGGTGATGTTTAAATATTTGGGAATGAGTATACAGAATGAAAAAGAAGTATGCTTGAAGTGATTTATGTGAAATGTAGTTACAGACTTTGGAAAGAACTCAGTTTGCTGAACATTGGAACCTGGGAAATTTGAATCCCTTCTCTTGTCTCTTAGGAGATTTAGGAAATAGGAGACAGCTTGGGTTAAATTCTCCTTGAGATCTCTCCTCACTGGACAAGGTGGGATTAAACACACACACACACACACACACACACACACACACACACACACACACACACACACACCCTGTGACCCACTGCCCTATTTTTATTTATTTGTTATTGTTGCTTTGGCATTTGTTTGTTTCCTCTAAAGGAGCTTAATCCAGATCTTAATGTAAATGAGGCTATGCAAGTTCCACTGAATCTGGTGCCAAGATCTACCCTGATTAAATGGTGAGAATTTATTCCCTGAGTATTTCTGGTGTGGGACATCACTGCATGGAGCTGAGGGAACACCCTGCCTCTGTGCTCCCTGAAACAGAGGCCCAGCCTTATAATTTCTTTTGTAACCTCTCAAAACACCTAACCCAGAGTTCTGCACACAGCAAAGCCTCCAAAAATGCTCTTACTATTTTGGAATATGAGAACAATTGAGTTTTACTATAGTTTTACTACAAATATGAGAACAACTGAGTTTTATTGATTTGGACTACAAAGTTATTGTACCACTTGACAAAGTGCAAACTGAAGACCTGGACAGTGAAACTGAAGCATGGACAGTGACCAGGCTGTTTTTGAAAGAAAGGGCCTCTGGAAAGACTGCTTTGTCAACTTAAAGTATATGGGTACGTAGACATAAATAAGAATGAAATATATGCATGTTTTAATGAACGAGCAAAGATTAATAGGATGGGCTAGAGAGTTTTAAATGTTTAGAGAATGTGAGAAAGCACGAATCTAGGAGTTGGAAAAACTCCGCTCAAATGCAATGGTATCAATTCAAGCATTCTCAAAAGTTCGGTTTTGTCTTTAAAATAGGTATATAATACACACAGTTACACTCCCCACTCACTGGAGTTTTGTAAAATATCAAGCAATTTAATACAGTGTATAATGTTTAATTAAATTATAGTGCTTATACTATAGAGGGGTGAAATGCCTATTACATTGTTTTGTACACCTGAAACTAATAAAAAAAATTATAGTGCTTATGATCTGATCTGGGGTAGGTCACATCATTGCTCTAAGGCTATTTCATCTTTAAAATAAGCATTTAATATTTATACCCATACTCCCTCTCACTGGATTCTTAAAAGTACCATGCAATTTTAATTTAATATCTAGTATTTAGTCAACATTACAGAATTTACAAAGCAGTTGCATATCAACTATCTCATTTTAATCCTGAAAACTTCACGGTGAGGTTAATGTTATTATACCTATTTTTCTATTACTCATTTTCCAATACATTGTAAGTTCCAAGAGAGCCTAAACTTTGTCTTATGTATCACTTTGTCCCCAGAACCTAATGAACTACCTGAAACATTGTAAGCACTTAGATTAAACAAAAAATTAAGACTGAAATATTGTGACTTGCTCTACCAGGGACCATGAGAAGACCTATTTTTTTTTTTTACTTGATATATTATAGTATAGAATAATATTAAGGTAGAGAGAAAGTAGAAAAATCTGAAAGTAGAGGCTGAGCAGAAATGTTCTTAAATAAGTAATTGGGAAGAAAATGATCTCATAACGAGCAGGGAAAATTGCTGGAGGAGTTTTAATTTTAAAGCTAAAAGCAGCTTGTGAATAATCTAAAAGTAACCAGATTATAGATAAGCCAAAGCTACTACTTATTTTGTAAATTATTTTGAGAGGAAAAGGGGAAAACCATAATAAAGTCAGCGGTAATTGTACAAGTTGTGTAAGAGTTAACATATTATGCCTAAATACTGTTTCTTAAAAATCTTGCCATATACCTCCTCTGTGTTTATTTCATCTCTTGCCAAAATATCTAATTTATAGGAACATATTAATGAGTAGTCTAATTTTTCCAAAAAATAATTACTGGGCTCATTCACATTTTTATGTTCTCTCCTTCTCAGTTACCTCACCTAGAGTTAAGCAAACTCTAAAAGCAGCACATTTGTCCACCTAGTGGAAATGCCTGGAATTGCAGGAATAGTTTTCAGAGGCACAAACCTCTCTAATACGTAGCTAAAGAAAACCCAGGTGTCCATCACGTGTTCAACACTTACTAGATACTAAAAAGGGTGAGATGTTAGAATATAAATATGAATTTCAGTGGCAGCAAAGTTTTAAAAGGTTTAAAAGTACATTATACACTGTTGTAGCAAAGGGTTTAAATGCAATTGTGAGGTACCTAGCACAGAGCACTCAATTATTCAATTCAAAGTACTACAATCTAATCGTTTGCTCTAGTTACACATATCTCAGCACTTTAATTAAAACCATGTCTTACAACAGGACTCCAGTTCCTATGAGATGAATTTTGTCCAATATACATCTCAGAACGATCACTTGTCAACTCCTGATTGGGTCGGTCCACTGTGAGTACCTTTTGCAACTGATAGTTGCAAAAAAAAAAAAAAAAAGTAAAAGAAAAAAAAAATTATGTGTTCTGATGAGCAACTTAATATAGGATGAGTGGTATTCGTTTTTCTTGGATATTACTCAATTTTACCACTCCTCAGGGGAAGAAAAACCTAAATTTGTTTTATTTTGCAACAACATAATCTAAAACACTCTAACCTGTGAACTGAAATGCCTCTTTTAAAACTTGTTGAAAACTATGACTTTGCTGACTAGTTCAAAACAATTGCAAATGCATAGTCTATAATTTAGGGCCTGAGCAAATTAAAACTATTTCCTGGTCTGCCCAAGGCCACAGAAGTTGCTGTAATAGGTTCTGGAGCCAGTTTGCAGGGGAACTAGTGGATGCATGATGACTTTAAAATACACGTTTTCTTTTCTTTGTTTCTGTATCACTCAGAGATACGGAATGAACTAAAAGCCCACACACAAAACTGCATCTCTTAATTAGGATGCAAACACTTGATTCAGCTTTTCTCCCTTTGGACCCCACTCTGGTCTTGAAATAGGAAGCACTGGTCTGCATGACCCTGTGTAACCTGCCCTGAGTCAGGCGATGAAATGGCCACACTGGGAATCCACTTTCCAAGCTATTTGAACAGCCTCAGGCAAAAGCATAGCTACAAATATAAATAAGATTTAGATCTTTATCAACCCATTTCAGATATTTTCTTTTTTATTCAGACATTTATTGAGCATAAGCCAGGTACCAGACACTTGGTCAGTTTTTGGGATACAATGAAGATGAAAATTGTGCTCAAAGAGCTTATTTACTGTCTAGAGGCCACAAGCCTAAATTTTATTCTTGCTGAGCTTGTGAAAACTTCCTCAGATCCCTCCAGAATTGCCCTCTGAAGCATACTTTCTGGGCAATACTTTGCTTGCTTCCAAAGGGTATATAAAAATTAAGCCCTTCCACCAGTGGGAGAAGCTTGCTCAGGGGAAGAAGTTCATTCATTCCATCCTATTTCCTTCCCATCTTTATAGAACAAAAATAGAGGGGAGGTGTTAGAGGGAAGCGTGTTGACACCAGAACAGGGAATGGCATAATGAGGCATAAAGGGAAAGAAGGGTTTTGCTGAATTGTTCTTCTCTCAGGGTAAAGTGATCCCACTTTAAGAGACAAATCTTTGGGAGACACATGCTCTAGTTTACTTCAGCACTCAGCAAACACTTTAACCCTGCAAACCATCTCCCTGGAGCTGATCTAGGTTCCCAGATGAAAAATGATGGGTCCCAGCTAATGGATGAGAAAGAAGGAGAAAAATCAAGAGAAAGGAAGTAGAATGTAATGAAATTAAAGAGGAAATGAAGTGGAAAGGAAGAGGGAAATAAAACAAAAAAAGAGCTCAAGACAGAGACAACTGAGAGAATAGCAATTTGGACAAAAGGAAAGAAAGAGCACACATGTGAAAGAAAACAAAAGTACCAGGATCGACTGCCTTAGATGCACTACAGCGACACCCACATTCAGATCACTACCCTGTGATTTCTTCTTTTCGTGGTATTAGATTGCTGTTGCTGAGATACAGTCTAAACACAAATGAACTATCCTTGGGCTTTGGAAAAAAAGCACCATAGAAATGTCACCTCATCTGTGACATCTTCCCCAGCCTCCAAGGAAAAAGCTTGATTCCCCTATGCTCCAACAGCACTAGGCTCAGATCTGATATAAGGTCATTTTTCCTATTCTTCCATTGTTCCTATTGTCCCTGTTGTATCTAGAGTCCATCTCTGGGCCGGGGGGAAGGTCTAAATACCAGAACTCCTAGAGAATCATTGGAATTGCAGACAGACACCATTCACCTCGCACAGCAAGAGACTTCAGAACGGACCAAACACAGACACTGCTACTAGTACCAGCCAGCATCACTCAGTGAATCTAAGGCAGGTCTGAGAGAAAAGGGGAGGGGCCTCACAAGGAGTTCAACATTCATGAAGAGAGAAGTGTCCCCCTCCCCAAGGGAGAGGAGGATGGGGGTCTCAATGAATCACTCTTAAAGTTTAGTGGTGCTTACAGAAAACTCAGACTAGCAGTTTGTTTCCTGGTTGAACATAATACCCCGACTCTGTGCCACTGAAATGGGAAAAGAGGAAGAGAAAGGAAAGATGGCATGGTAAAGGATTGCTAGGTGGAGGGGGCACAAGGGGCATTTTTTGGCATTCTCAAAATTATAGACAAAAGGTCGCATGTGGACTTAAAGACCTAGCAGTTACCATTTATGGGAAAATGAGATTTGAAATAAGCTTTCTGGGATTGCCACAGGATAAGGAGAGTGTTGGGGGACAAATAAGCGCACATAATAAAGTAATGGAGTGGGATTTCACCACCTGAATGTTGGCTGGAAGTTGTGCCCCAAACTCAAAAGGGACCGCCTGGCTCCTATACAGAATTGAGATAAAGGGGGACACATCAACACCACTCCTTTCCCCATCAAGTTCAGAAACTACCAACTAGAACAGCAGCTCACCACCAACCAAGGAGAGAACTGCAGACTTGCCCTGTGAAATGATGAGAGATTTTCTCCTCTCCCTCTTCCACAGTCCATACCAGGGAAGTGAGAGTCCTGAAGGGGGAGACACAGGTGTCACAACCGGAATGACCTTACCTCCACTTTACATTGCTGGAACCCTAATCTCAAGCCTGCACTGTGGGAATGGGAAGAAAAGAGCTCAGATAGTAGGTGATTATTCTAAAATGAACAGGGCTGAGTATTAAATATCACACAAGACTGTTCTGATAACTTACAAAGGATGCCAAGAAAGAATCAGGCCTATCTGTCTTCCAGGAAGTAGACACATCACAAAAGGTAGGTTGGACAGAATACAGTTAAGTGATGCATTATTAAAAGAAATAATTTTATGTTTTTTATCTCCAACCAGTGGAGAGTCCTCAATAAACTGGTCTCTTGTTTCAATGACAGGACTTATCAAATTTGACTTGGCCATGCCTAACTGCCTTACTACAGTCTGAATTCCTTGAGGGCAAGAACCATTTCTTAGTCATCTTTACATCCCTACCATAAAGCCCAGTGGCTTGTACTTCGTAGGGATTCAATACCTATCAAATCAAAACTAAATTTTAAATTTCATTTTATGACAAGGGGAGACTAGGTTATCTGTGAATTTTTTTCACATTCTGTAATTCAACAATTTCTCCTATTAGCCTCACTTGAGAAAGTCTGTTAAAGTAGTTGGGACTAAAAGCACACATTAATTTGATAATACCACTGTATTACCTTTCCACTGTATTACCACTGTATTACCAGGTGTGGCAGACTGTTTCAGTAATGGCCTCCAATTTGTTCACACCTCTTTGTATCCACCTCCAGGAAGACCCCTCCCACATTGATTCTGGGTTGACCATGGGATATAATTTGGCCAACGGGACAAGAGCAATTTAAAAAAGCTTTGAGAATTGGAGCTTGCCTTCTCTTCCTGCTCTTGGAACCCTGCCGCCTCCATAAGAAGAAGTCTGAGCTAGCCTGCTGGATGATTAGGAAAACATGGTCCAGTCACCACTGTCTCCTCAACCAACAGCCAACTGTCACACATGTGCATGAGGCCATCCCAGACCATGTAGTCACCAGTCAGCCTGCCAGTAGACTGCAGAGACAGAAGTGAGTTCAGCTGAGATTAGTTACGCTCTCAAGACCAGAAAAACTGCCCAGTTGATCCACAAAATTTTTTAAAAATCCATTTGGAAGTATTTATGCATTTTCCCTAAAGCATTCATTTCTGAGGCAATATGAGTAGGAAAGTGCCATAGGGACACAGAAGACCAATTATTCTGTTACACCCAAAGAGGAAAAGCTCTCTTTCAATGGAATAAGCAGGAATTTGTAACCTTGGATGAATTTTGGATCCACCCACCCTATCTTTTAATTTCGTTAAATAAATATATTTTGGAAGGGTAACAAAAACTCTAATAGCTATTTTAAGGAATCTCCTCTTTTTTTGCACATTTGGCTCTTAACATCTTCTGGAACTGTCTCATACTTCCTATTTGTTACTTACATGTTCTTCTTTCTTCAAATAAAACATAAAAGTTAAGAAGCTTGATCAGCAGGGCAAATTTGCTCTCTACAAAGGGCCAAGTAACACACGATCTTGAAATCGGAAACTCCCAAATCTTTTCCTACACTGGTCCTGAATTAACCATTTTTAGGGCCCAACTGCCTGGAGAGTGAATGAGAACTGAAGGAATCAGAGTTGGCAAGAAAAATTTCTCTCCCTCTGAAACTTCCAGCTACACATTCAGTAAAGACAGGACATTTGAAGTAAGAGCATAATCTACCTGTCAGAAACATTTTGATTTTGCTTAAATACCAGGCAAACTGACAACCACTTTTCCACAACTGAGAAGAATCTCCTAACATGAGAGGCACTTGAAGACGTGTTAAAATTTTTGCAGCTATTAACACATTCCTAAGAAAAATACTGCTGGAGACACAAGAAAGCCAAGGATAACAATCTCCTCTTTCCAATGAAAACGTTCCGTCTGTTTGATTAAAGGAAGATAAATGAAGGGGCTGGGGCAAACTCACCTCACAATCTGTGCTACAGTTTGGTTTGCCTTGAGACCAAGTTCTCTAACTTAGGAAAAATGCAGGCTGTCTTCAAGTCCCTGCATTCCTAAAGCAGGGGATCTAATGATGATCCACTTAGCATTCAGTGGCTCTGAAGAGCCTCATTCTCTGACAACTGTTGCCAGGAGCAAGCAGAAAGGAGAAGGCAGGGCAGAGCACATGTGTATATGTGTCCTTCTTATCCTTATTCAAAGGGATTAAAAGAGAGGTGCACTTCGTCCTAAGAGAAGAACGTAACCCTCTGGACCAGGAGACCTGAGTGCTGGGCCGAGCTCTGCAATCATTCTTGTGACTTTGGACAACTCTTTTGGTGTCTCTAAGCTTCAGTTTTCTCTTCTAGAAAATAAGGGGGTTGGTCAAAAACAGTGTTTATCAAACTGTGAGTTGTAGCCATCAGTAGGACACAAAATCAGTTTAGTGGGTTGCAGCAGGCACATTTTAGAAAGATGGGGTGGGATGGGATGGGATAAAACATACACTGCATCACATATTATTTCATGAGAGCTTTGTTTCAGTTGCTTGGTTTTGTGTGTGTGTGTGTGTGTGTGTGTGTGTGTGTGTGTGTGTGTGTGCTGTTAAATATAGTGCTCACTGTATATTATGTTTAAAAAGTTTTGATCAATGCTGGATTAGGTTTTCTCTTACTTTAGTCTTCTGGAGTTTGGTGAAACATACAGGCGCCATTTTGATCAGTGTACATTCTGGGTCAATCCAGATGTTGTCACACTTCACTAATCAATATGAACCTATTTTTATGTGTGGTGAAATATGTGTGTTTGTGTATTGATGTGTATGTGCGCTTATTTCTTTTTTTCACCTAACACAGGACCTATCCATCACAAAGAGAATACGATGGAAAATGAACTAAATTGACAAAGAGCAACTCCCGCTGCCTGAAATGGTCTTTTGTCCCCACTCTATCCCTGATTCTCGTCTACCTGGAAAGTACCCAGCTATCTTTCAAAAACTCAGCTTAAACGTCACTTCTAGGAAGGCTTTGATGACCATACTCTATTTGTGCCCCTGCCTAATCCAATAGGATCTGGGACTGACTCCCTCCATGCTCCTAGCTAATTTCCTTCTTTTCTTTAATTTGTTTTAAAAGAGGAAATGCTCACAAAAATATGGGCAACTATGCCTAAGACTAATAACAAATTTGAAAAATTGTTCCCATGTGTGACAAAATTACCAATATATTTAAAAAGCAATAATTGGGCATATTAATTTCTGACCAGTTCATTATTTTAATAACTGTGCACTTAATTCATTTTCAACTAAACAGTTTTTGACCAAATTACCACCTATTCCTTTCAGACTTTACTAGATCCCACATGTATTTTTATCATGGCATCTCCAAGATTTTATTTCTGTATTTGTTTCCTAGACTACTGAATTATAAATTTGTTGGAGGCAGTGTCCGTTTACTTCTATTTCGTAGCACATAGTAGAATGCCTAGCATTTATTATTCACTTAATATGATTAAAGTAATGCTTGAATAACATCCAGAATGACCCCTTTCTGTCTAAATCAAGTATGCTAACTCTGTAAGCAAATAATATACATTTTGTACACAATTGTTTATGATTTATAAAGTTAAATGTATGTGTTCATGTTAGATAATTGCTTGTGTATTAAAGGTCTTTGGAATGGTGTGAAAATTGTGGTTGTGAAATTTGAGACCATGATCATCTGCAAAATTCAACTTTTACATAAGAAAGAACCCAATGGAGAGAAAGTTGGTTTCCACTTCACTCAGATTTGCCTTCCCAGGGATCACAATCCACCTAATTATTTGTTACAAAAATATCTATACCCCATCAACTATTGGACCCTGGTGAGATGAACCTAAGGGTGACTAGCTAAATTCCAAAAAAAGATCAAAATTAATTCTAAGGCTTAGAATTAATTCTAAGACTAAGAATTATTTTTCACCTGCTTTCCCAAACCCTCCTTAACTCATTTGTTGCCAGCCATTTGTCTTAAATGAATGTTTTTTTGGGGGTAGAGGGAATAGAGGAGGCTGTTTTCTTTCCCAGAACGTACCTCAATAAATATTTACTGATTTGAGTATCAACCTTCATTCATGCTGATTCGGCATGGAACAATTTAATCTGTTCATTCTATTAAAAGCCATAAAAAGTTGAACCTAATAAATAACTCTCCAAATGTTGTCTATCACATCCAATAGTAAAGAATTTGGAATTCTGATTCCACAAAACTTCTATATTTGATATCACTATTTTCATAAGCATCGTTAATGACCATGTTTGGGTGTATTTCTTTAAAAGATGTGTAACCATTTCCATACTGAGATGTCCAAGACACTGAGCAGAAGAAACTTAATTTCATTAACATTGATCTTATTTTTAAAAATAACTAAGGTGGTCCAATAAATTTTGAAGTGAAAGCTGAAGCAATCTTAGGTTGTGTACTAATGTTAGCAAAGATGACAGGACATTCAGATACAAATCCATTTTGGAAGCAACAGCCAAACATTTTTTAATTCACTGGTTTTCTACTTTGAAAGCCCAGGCTCCATTTTGATGTTATATAGCAGGGAGCAGAGTGATAAGTAAAGTAGTAGACAGATTTGGTGAGATCCAATGGGTATGTCACCTTTCCTAGGGATTCTCAACTGGAGTCAGGGGCGGGGTCTGTGGAGTTTGTTAGTTTTTCCCATGATACACCTGCTGGGCCCCAAGAACATATTACCATAGGACACATAAGGGAAATGCCTAATGGTGTTCGTATCTCCCCCTCCATGTTTGACAACTACCTGTGTTTAGAATCTAAGTTATCCTACGCAATATTTTAAGTACACTCCATATTTTAAAGACTCAAAGAAAACTTGATAGGCAAATGAATACCCTTTTATAATGAAGAGACAATGTTCTCAGATATAATAGTTTCGTACTATATACAGTATACGTAGTATAATGGAAGCTTTTCCCCCTGATTCACTCTACCAAATAGTCTATAAAACTTGATAATCATTTTTTTGTGTCTAATGGCATCCAAACTTCTTTTATAGAAATCCCGTTGGCCAGTGTATGCTCTGCTCACATGGTGCTAATTATGTACCAGGCACTGTTCTAACTGCTTTACATTTATGAGATGATTTAACCTCACAACATCTCTATGAAGCAAGTATTATTATTACCCTTGTTTTACAGATAAAGAAAGTGAGGCTCAGAAGAGTTATGGAACTTGCCCAAGGTCTCAAAGATAGAAAGTATAAGGACCTGAACGTGCACTTAACAAATTTAGCACAAAGTTCCTTTCATAAAAATGTGATACAAAAACCAAGTTATTTTTTTTTTCCTGTACCTATAGAACCAAAAGAACTATCCGACAATGTCAGATGAAAAAGGTAATATTTCAAGTCATTTTAAAGACAGGTAAAGAAGTCAAACTCAGGATAATTTATGTGCTATGGTGGACAGTTTGAGTTTGCCCAGAAGCTGTCTATATACTAGGCATGTGATTTTCTTGCTAACCTCTTGTTAGCATTTTTTATTGTTGTCCATAGTCCAAGAGCCATTAACATAATTGCAGATCTATGTTAGGATTTTCAGAGATGAACCACTCTATTTCCATTCAATTGGATAATAGTTTCCACACACCAGATAAACCTCTGTCTCACAAAAGTTTTATGTGAGCAGAAAGAGGCAGGGTAGAGCTGATTAAGAACAATTGCAGTATATTCAAACACCATCAAGATATGATATATATATATATATATATATATCTGTATCTATACACATAGATATAGATATACATATTTAGATATATATAGATAGATAGACACATTTTTAACTAACTATAATCACTATTATTGCTATTGTTATATGGTCTTGCTTCCTTCTTTCCTCATCCAGTGTAAACATGAAATGCTTGACACCTATCAGGTTGACTAAAAAGGGAAGAATAGGATTGATGATACAAAATCACTCACCTTCATAAGTGTGGACCTACTCTATTGAAGAGTCAATTTTGGAAGATAATAGTACAAAAATTAACATAACAGGCAACAAGTATAAACAGTGCCTGGTAAACAGCCAGTAATGCTGAATTTCTGTATCAGTCAAAACTTATGGTCAAGATGAAAAAGCTATAAAGAAAAAATATTTGTGGATCTCAGCCAATGTTGGATCACGAGGGAGGGAGGGAGGGCAAGTACTCTTTAGATGAGACAAAAGTAATGGAAAAGTATTTCTAACTCAACAATGTTTTGGGAGAGTTGAACTTAGGAAACAGATTTCTGATGGACTAGCATTTGGGTTAGCCAAACAATCAACAAGAGGTAATCTGGGGAGGCCATTTCGTCCTTCATTCTGTTGGAGGCAAAACCGTGTTGATGTATAAATGTGCCTCCTGGTTTCCAATTGTTGTTCTCACACTGCAATGAGGCGTGAAGCCTGGGAAACCACAGATATTTGGATCTAAGAAAGTATTTTATTTCCCCTCTCTAGGGCTGGAGAGTGGAAAATACACAAGGGCACTTTATCTTCGCCTTTTGAGTTCTCGTAGACCTATAACCCTCTTCCTCTGAGTTTCAAGCTCATTAACTTAATCTGTACATAATTCTATTATCAAAAATGGCTCTCTGGCACACATACCCCAGGCCAGAAGAAAGATGGGTGGATTTCTTCCCTCCTCACAGGCCACACACCTTACCTTCTAGTTTTCAATTGCCAGAAACAGACTGTCTTAAAGCAGAGCAATAAAAACCTCTGCCTAGCTATTTAGCCTCTGTATGCTTTGTTCGAGGATGTTTCTCACTAAAAAAGTGAAAAATGGTCCTCACTTTGCCCCCCCGCCACACACACACACACACACACACACACACATTCTTTTTTTCCTGAAATCTCTATATCATCTTAATTCTCTCAGGACTAAGTCAATCCCAATCTCTTCTATAGGGGAATACAAAGACAGAGCAACGAATTCCGGGCTTTCCAGCATGGTTTTTACTTTCCAGATTCCTTAGTGACCTCCCTCCACAACTTTTTTCCCAGCTGTACTTGGAAGCTGTAACAGATCCAGAGACCATTTTAGAACCTCATTTGTATTGTCCTGACACTTAAGAATCCAGTTTCTGTTACAGGGATGTCATCGAAGTTGGTGGGCTCAAAACATGACCTACTTTTTAAAACCCATCTGTTAGGAGCCTATAGATTTCCTTGGTTTGTTTGTTTCTGACTGTCCACAGAAATGGCAAAAGCACTGTTCTCACTTTCCAAGCCCGCCCCCCAAATAGCAGTCAACTGAATGCTCAGTACAAAGGAGCTAAATGCCTTCCTAATACGCAGCAGGGCAAAAACAAAACAGAACAAAAAGCAGCGATTTTCCTTAATGTGGAGGGAGGGCAGGAAGTAGTATTTTGCTTAGTTTATGCACATTCAGGGTATTTCCCATCAAAAACTTACTCCAGACCAAAGAACAGCATTATAAAGTAGAATACAAGATCTACCAGTTAGCTTGCCAAGCTTTCACCACTGTGGGATTATGGTTCCTTCTAACAAGGAGGTTCCCAATGTCATGCAGCCAAAAAAGGGGAATTGGGGGACTGCAATTGAAGTTAATGAACACCGTAACATAAGCCACTATTTCCCTGGAGAGTAGCCCTTCAATGTGTCCTCTCCACTGATTTTCCTCTAGTTTGATGGCTAAACGTGTGCATGCACACACACACACACACACACACACACACACACGCATACCTATACACAAGCACACCCACACACATGCATGCACACATGGTGAAACCTCTAAGCTCCCCAAAGTTGACCATTCCTGGATTGGAATAAAACTAGAAATAAGGAGGGTGAAAGGAAGGAAGGAGGAAGGGTTGGGGAGAGAAGAGGGAGAAAGAGGGAAAGCAGGAAAGAAAAACGGGACATTCACATATACTGAATGTTCAGCTAAATCGTTCATCTCTACTAAAAGTCAGATTCCAGATTCCATTAGCATTCAATTTCACATCAAGTGGACCACAACCCAGTCTTAGTTACTGATTCAGTAGTTCACTGTAATATGGTTCAGGATCTTATTTTAGAGCTTTTTGATTCAAGCCCAGCGCCTCACATTCCTGCCTCCAATCCCCAATGATATAAAGACTCTTCCTTCCTTACAACTGACCCCACAAGTCACTGTACTCTTACCACTCTCGTGCTGAAACCTGTCAGTGGTTCCACCTGGCCCCCTAGAAAACGCCCAGAGTTCATGGTCTGATATACAAGGTCCTCTGTATCTGGCTCAAATCTTCAATTTTCAGCATATCTTCACTGTACCTTGATTTTGATGCTCACAAAATGATTCCTCCACCTCTAGGATTATTCTATATTCTAAGTGAGAAGAAGAAGAAAGTGGAATGGGATAAGAAGTAAAGGGTGGTACCTGAACCAGTAAAGCAAAAGCTTTTCTAACAATCCTTAAAGCGCACATCAATTTATATCTTATTGGCCTGAAGTGTTCACATTGTCACCAAACTGCAAGGGAATCTGGGAAGGCAAATAACTCCCCCAAAGAAAATTGAGGTTCTGATCGTAAGGAAGAAAGAAGGAATGGTTATTGGGTAGACAACTTGTAGTGTTCCCCAATATGACCAAAACCAATAGTGTAAACAAGTTACAGTATATTTTGATAACAGAAACTAGACAAATCTGTCAATGGTGCAGGGCTAAGCTCTGCCTACTAACCTATGAAGGATTTTGTTATAACAAGTCAACTCTACACCAGTGGGATATAAAATATCCCAAATTATTACATCCAGACATAAATATCTTTTATAATCTTTTTGCTCTCCTTTCTGAGTCCTGAGGCCATATTATAAATTGCTAAGAAACAGAAGGTGATATACCAAATGGGTTAAGTTACCAGAACATTGACGATTCAACTATTCTAATTAAAAGAAACTTAGTTTGGATAAAAATGAGTATCAGAATTACCCAGCATTTTAGCAAGTGGCTTGAGTCTAATCACATTAAGGGGACTGATATTTTTGTGTTGAGTCAACAAAAATAACATAACAGCATCAGTCTGAAGGGACTAAAATAAACCACTTTCTACATGAAAATTTGCATTAAAATGGAAAATAAATACAAGCATGGTATTTAAAAAAAAACATTATCCACAATCATTTTCAAATAGGTCAACTCTAGGGGAGAGGCTGGGTAGGGGCGATTGTCTTTGTGACCCAGCCTGCAGCCTCTAGTGAGTCACATTCTCTAGGAACTCTGGCAAACAATGCTGAACTGTTGCCAGGGGAAAGAAATGGAGTTTTTCCATAATCACAATGAACTATGTGGAAGTGTTCCTTAAGAGAACTAAGGAGAAGCGTCTCCTGGGCTTGGCACCAGCAGAGAAACTTCCAGTGCTTTTCCACTCTGTCACCAGGACCTACTGGTTTGGGCAGGTCTTGCTTTTTGGTATTCTTATTTTCAGCTTCTGTACTACCTTCTCTTTAAAATGTAAGCTCCCAGAGATCTGTGGGGTTTTGTTTGTTTGTTTTAATTTTAGCAGGCTTCTAATCCAACACCAAAGATAAGTGTTCTATGGCCAAATGTGACGAAACCTAGGCATAGTCCAGGGACTCAGCCTTCTAAGCTGCAGTTTGCAACTGATTCACCACGTGGACTTCAAGCAATTCATCTCTATCCTTCCATTATCTCTGAAGTGGGAATAATAGCAGCCATCCTCACTTACCGTACTGTTTCCTTTATGACTAAATATTTATTAAGCATCCACATGCATGACACAAAGTTGGAGCTGGGCAGGCTAAGCCAGACAGACACTGTTCCTGGCTTTAGAGTTTTCATGATGCAAAAGACAGGCATAATCTGGGCACATAACTACAGGGTAATAAGAGTGTGCAGGTGTGTGTGTGTGTGTGTGTGTGTGTGTGCGCGCGCGTGTATGTGCTGAAGAACAAAATCTGGAATCATATCCCATTTGCCATATTTCTAACTACATGTGCTTGCCTTGATTTTAGGTTATCTTTGACCATTAATAAGTGGAAATACATTTGAATTGCAAAAACATTGGATTTCACACTACTATAGCATAACTAGATTCTGCCGTCTTTTCCATTTACACAAAGGGGCATTCACTAGCATGTACCTAGAGGTATTCACATACTGGATACCCCATAGAAGAATAAGGAGCAATCAAACATTCACAGCACCAACGAGATTCTCATGTGTTGGTGTTAGCTAAGTGCATAAAACCACTAGGGCATTATGCGTTATGATAGAGGTTAATGTGAGATTGAAGTATGAGGTTTTTTTCTGCTAAGAAAACACTTTCTCTGAGCAGAAGAGGGCATTTAGAGAAGTGGTAACCATGAGGGCATAGAATGGAAGTTACTGCATTAAGATGTCTCCAGCTCTGAAGCTCCAGCCCTTCCCATTAACCTTGTGCCAATCTGTATTATTAAGAGACAGTCAATTATGTGAGATACATTATAAATTTTTTTAAGCAAGCAATAGTTGGAAGTTCTCATCTGGGCCCTAGCTGCGTTTTCCTTGTTTGCTTAATCTAGGCTTTCGGTCTTCCTGAAAGATGAAAGGCTACCATTTTAGCCTCAATGCCTCATAATATGTGTGTTAAACTCACCACTGCCTCATTATTTATTAATGTCAAGTTATTATACTTCAGCAGAGGATGGGGGCCGAAGCCGCAATGGTGACAGATGTTCCAACAGATCAGCTTATATAATGAGAAGTTGGGCCAAATCTGTCGAAAGGGCTGTTTTTTAAAAAAACACACTGACTTCAAAGAAATGAGTTGTGGCATCTGTAACATCTACGGAGCAGTGCCAGTGGAGGCGAGTGGGTCTGCAGCCTAGCGGCGCAAGCCATGCGATTATTGGAGCTTGCAGCTCATGACTGGAACAACATCTGGGCTGCAGCGAACCGGCCAGGACATTTTAAAAGAGCTCCTGCGGTGCCTCAAACTTTGATTTTACAGAGCTGTGGGGGAAAGAAACAGACTGCATTCAAGAGCTCATGTGTTTTGGCTCACACATTTGGTCCTCGGTCACTGCGGAGGGCCCCACTCAGCTGGGGAATCTGAGGGACACTCTTGGACAGTCGTTCTCCATCCACTCTGCTAGCTCAGTGGGTTTGTGTTGGGGTCTGGGCAGGTAATCCCTGAAAAGGGTATGAAATAAGAAATACCTCTTGCCAATCCATGAAAATTACACTTATTCTTTCTCAGCAAGAAACTCTCAAGGGGTGCATTTGTGCAAGAACTTGACACCTAGCAGTTGTTTTTGGACAGTATGTGAGTTGGAAACTAAATAGTGTAGTGTGTGTGCGTGTGTGTGTGTGTGTGTGTGCGTGTGTGTGTGTAGTGAGGGAGTGAGGAGATTGTGTCCTACGACGGAAAATTAAGAATATCCATTCCAAGTATTACAGTGTCCCAGTACTATTCCCAGTATCACAATGTTCAAACAACATTTTCACCCTATCCCCTTTCTAGAATATTCATTTATTCAACAAATACACAGGGTGCCAAAAAAAAAAGTATACAAATTTTAAGAAAGGAAAAAACTGTATTAAAATTACACTGATGGTAACCACTTTGAATACCTCTTGTAATTGCAATAGTCAAACATGTATTCATCTTTTGTTATCGGTATATATTGAATATTAAAATTTTAATAGTTTTTTTCCTTTCTTAAAACGTGTATACGTGTACATTTTTTGGCACCCTCTGTACTATTATGAAACTACCATGTGTGTGACATAGAGCAGAGAGTCCTGAACAAAGAGAAGATGTGGGACTGACTTGCAGCCTTGCAGCCCCCTAGTTCCATGAGCTTCACTTGCTGCTAAGATGCTTTGGAAAGCACTGACAAGGTGCTTTAAAATCCCTGAAGTTCACTAACACAGCGCAGGTGGCGGGACAACAGGGATGATGAAGAGCCTGGTTTCTGGAGCCAGAACCCTTGGGTGCCAATCCTGACTTTGCCACTTACGGATTGTGTGACCTTGGGCACATTATTTAATCTCTCTTTGAGACTCAGTGTCCACATCTATAAGATGGGGATGATACTAATAGTATAGGTATTAACCTATTACAGAGCTTTGTTGTTAGGAGCAAATGTGTTCATATATATGATGCATTCAAACTTTTACTTGGCACATAGAAAGCATTATACAAATATTTGTTCCTTTAAAACACAACCTTCCCCCCCCCCCAACACACACACACACATAAATGTGAAAGGCATTATTTCAGAACTAAAGTTGTCAGGTGTGAAAACCACACTTTCCCCCTCATTTCTGCATCCTTCTCTTTTTAGCCCTCACTTGGCCAAACTCTGTCCTGTGCGTCCTGATTTCCTTGTTTTTCCAACTTTTGTGTGTATCTTTTAATTAATGTAAGCTTTCTTTCCCAACTTTTCATGCCTTTACAAAGTTTGGAAACTTTCCACTCCCCAGACAGAAGCAGGAGCAGAACCCATAGGGCATGAGTATGTGTAAATTAGAAAAGGAAAAGGAAGCACAGAGCCCAGAGAGAAGCAGTTGACAGAGGAAGGCACTTGGGCTGAGGAAGCTGAAGTTTAAGACTCTCACTTACAAATGCCTACAGACATTTCACAATCCTTGATAAAGTGTGCTGTGGATGGATCAGACCTGGTACGAGTCCTGGATCGAGCATTCACTAGCTGTGTGACTTTGGCAAATTATTTAATCTTGCTTAGGGTCAGTTTCCTCATCTGTAAGATAAAGGTAACACTATTACCTCCCTCCTCGCCCAGTTACATCGGTTGTATTATATCAAGTTGGTAACAGGCTTAATAGAGTATCTGAAAAATAATAAGTGCATAATAAAGAGCAGTTGTGATTATTACCACTCACTGTCCTGTTTCCTAGCAGAACCCTCATCCCTGGAGTTCTCCCTCCCTCATACTCCCCAAAGCCCACAGTGGCACAGGTGTGACAGCCCTTCGGCGACTCACCTCACAACTTCAGATCAGTGTTAGGAAAGAGTTCTAGGAAAGGAATGGACTGCAGGAAGAGGGAAGAGAAAGGGAAACCTTCCAGCCCTCTGCCTTTCTTCATTTTAAGCCACAGGTGCTTACCAGTGCCTGAAAAAGTAGACTCCTCATTGCTTGATGGAGGAAGGAAGTGGGCTAAGGAAAGACCCCAGGCTGTTTACTCAGAGACTTACATGACCTATAATAGAATCAACATGAAGACCAAATTTCAAAGGACTGAGGAATAAAGGATTGTTTTCCAAAAGGTCAATGACTACAGTTCTTTGTAACTGAAAACAAAACAAAAAACAAAAAAACAAGCCAGATATGCCAACACAGCAGGAGGAATTAAAGAATAACTTTAACAGGATCATAATCTTCATGAGCTGTCACATTTGTTCTAGTCTCTAAAAGTGACACTCACCCCAGTACAGCAGTTCAGGTTCACATGCTTCAAGAATTTACAGAATAATCCCAATGTGGAAGCCCATAAATGAGTCACTCTGGGAACAGCACATTTTTCTTTTCTTCTTATAAATTCAGTAACAGCAGAAAGAAAGCATGGTCTCTAGAAGCCATAGTGATAATCCTCCTTATCCAACCTATTTTCACTTCAGAAGGAAAGATGGTGTCAGGGCCCAGCAGACTCTTCTTGAAGTTTACGATGGATCAGCTAAACAAACAAGAAGTTCAGCTTCCACTTTGATAGCTCCTTTTTCTCCCTTATCTCATGCCAACTCAACTCTACTTTTTATTGGGTTTCCATTCTCTCAACGTTCTTCGTAGAGACTCAGTTCCCGTAAGTGTTACAGCTGGTGGTAGTTTAGTACTTTGTACATCAGTAATTAACTTGCTGTATCACACAGGCCAGGCACATTTCCATGAAAAGTTGCTATCTTGTCCTTACGCCTAGAAACCTTGGCTTGGTACCCTCTTGGAAAGCCTGGATTGTATCTAAAACCATGTGGCAGAGAGAGAAACCAAAGATGGGCCATCCTGGGAAGACTCAGGCTAGGAACAATGCTCTACTGTCCTAGCAATAGGGCACCAGCCACATGGAACAACCCTGCTGGACAGCCCACAAGTTTCCACATTTGTCTGAGCACTTTCACTTGTTTCCACAACACTTGTCCCACCCTGTCCACTCTGCTTCTATTATAGCGACTAATAAATCCAAAATCCAATTTTAACTATGTCTTCTTTCCAAAATACATACAACTCTAGTGTGCCAGGTATACCTAATGCTTATCGTAAACCAATAAACATTTTCACGGAACATAAAAGAAATTCCCCTTTGGAATGGTATCCACTAGACATTGGTGGGTATTGAGCTTTTTAAATGTGGCTAATGTAACTATAGGACTAGATTTTTAATTTTAGACAATCTTAATTCATTGAAGTTTAAATTTTAAAACAAGCAATGTAAAATATGTTTTCATTAAACACAACTTTATTGTTTTGGAAAGGGTACACTGAAATTTTGAAAATCTAGCATCCAAATTGACATGTGCCATTAGTGTAAAATAAACACTGGAGTTCAGAGATTTAGTCCCCCCAAAACCACAAAATCTCCCACTAATTATTTTTATATTAATTACATGTTGAAATGATAATATTTAGGATATATTGGGTTTAAATAGAATATTTTATTAAAATTAATTTCACCTGTTTCTTTTTTGAATGTGGCCACTAGAGAATTAGAACTACATATGTGGCTCATTTTATATTTCTATTAGGTAGCAATACTCTAGCAAGGAATTATAAAGAGAGCAGAAAGAGCAGTTTCTACATTGAAACGGAAGGAGGCAAAGATAGAGGGAGGTGAATTAGAAAATACCAAGTTATCCCATCTAACTATATGAAAGAAAACAATTTTATCTGAGACTAAGTGACTGGCTCATTGTAGGGTTGATTTTCCATTCCATGGTCCTAATCAAAACGTCACACTGGCCACTTCTGGGTGATGACATTGCTCTGTGTGACAGCTGACTACTCAATGCCTGGACATGACACACCCTTCTCCCGTTATCAAAGTGCTTTAAATGGTGTAATAAACACACAGCTTACAGTAATGGCATTAAATGCTCCCCTACATGGTATCTGTGTGGAGCTTAAATTAGATGGAAGGATTACAGGCAAAGTTTGTGTCATAACTATTCTTTAAAATGAAACGTAGATCAAAGTTCATCACTACCAAATACACAACTTGAGAACAAACTCAAGTGCTGCTATTAATCATGGTTTCTGGAGATTTGATGACACAGATTGAACTGCTGTAAAGAATACTGCTGTGCATCACATTCTTGCAACTGTCATCAACGCTTCTGCCAAGTGCTCACGGAGCAGAAAGAAAAGCTGTTCAGCTTTTACTGTAGGTGGCCCGTCTCACTGAGTGTAGTCAAATATCTGGGCAACAAGTTTACGTTCGTGACAGCCCCTCAAAGGTATTGGCAAATCCTCTGCTTTCTTAGGAGGGGAGAAAACTCTTGGAGAGATTGAGAGGCAAAGTAGAGGCAGATGATAGGGGGACAAGTAAATTAAGATCAGATATCACATATTTCATTTCCATTTAACTTTCAATCAGATATGACTTTCCATAAACATTCTATAAAATATTTTAAGTAATTGATAATACATCATAGTTCAAAGATCTGAGGCTGTGTGACTTTTTTGCCACATTTTTAACATCTTCCAAACAGAAATGCGTCTTAGAGTGGATGACACCTTGCAGTCGCTGCAGGCCAGGCAGCCTCAAAGGTGAGGTCATTGTTGCACGCATGCTGTGCGCTCATTCAGTCATGCCAGTTCTATTTTAATCACTTAGTTCTTTGCACTGTCGGTACAACAAGGTTGAGTTTAACGCAAAATAAGACGTCTTCAGGAAGATTACATCAGGCTACAACACTGAAAGGCTATTGTGCACATAAAAAGGCTCAGAGAGAGAAAGGTGGAGCATAAATCTGACATTAGTGAAGTCATCATTAGAGGAATGATATCAAGTCCACCTTTTCTTACAAAGGAACGACCAAGTGCTTTATGGGACCAAACAAGTAAAAGAAGCTGCCTTAGAGTTTGTTGGAGACATATGCGAAAGGATAGCCTATTGCATGCCAAACAACGCAATGGAAGGCAGAAGAAACTGCTAAGTGAGAGCCTGGCGTGACTGATTCATGTCTTGCACAGGATTATGGATAAGGCCTTGTATCAAGTTTAATCAGCATCACGTTTTCTTCCTTAGTGGTTCAAGAAATCTTCGATTCCAAAAAATTCAATATATAAGGGAATATAACAACAAAGAGTATTAAAGAGCTTGTGCCCTCAGTTTATTTTGGGCCCCAGTGATACACTCCTAAGAGACTTCCTTGTCACTGACAAATAATAAATTGCCCCCTGCTCTCTCTTCTAACACAGGGGATGGTTGGATAAAATTTATGTACTTCCTTTTTTAAATTATTATTTTAAAATATGAATCACTTGGGTTTTTATAGGTGAGCAGCACTGAATTACAGAAACAATGAAATTTCCTTGTACTCTATTGCCTATAAATAAAGTAAAATAATCTTCCCTTCTTGCTTACTTAAGGTCTAATAGAAATGACCATAGAGATTTACTAAATAATGTTGATAGGCGATTGCCAGGAGAATTGAGTGCTTGCTAATTAGATGACAGATGAGACTCAAATACATATCAGTTGCAATTGTGTATTAGGCTTATTTGTATATCATACTTATGGGGTTTTTTGTTGTTTTTAATTTTTTTGTTTTCTTAATTGGGGAATGTTGGGGAACAGTGTGTTTCTCCAGGGTCCATCAGCTCCAAATTAAGTCATTGTCCTTCAATGTAGTTGTGGAGGGCGCAGCTCAGCTCCACGTTGAGTCGCTGTTTTCAATCTTTAGTTGTAGGGGGCGCAGCCTACCATCCCATGCAAGAATTGAACCGGCAACCTTGTTGTTGAGAACTCGCACTCTAACCAACTGAGCCATCCGGCCATCCCCTCAAGCTTATGT
Organism: Rhinolophus ferrumequinum; assembly: GCF_004115265.2. Classification (NCBI taxonomy): domain Eukaryota; kingdom Metazoa; phylum Chordata; class Mammalia; order Chiroptera; family Rhinolophidae; genus Rhinolophus; species Rhinolophus ferrumequinum. The sequence continues at coordinate 42,985,513 of NC_046286.1, forward strand.
TTTTAATGCCATACTCTGGCAGTTGCACAAGAAACATCCCCAAGCCTTTCTTAGTAGAGCAGTATCACAGATACATGTGGCTTGCAGAAATGAGGAACTTGAGAAACCAGTGCAACTCATGGTAAGTGAGGGGCAGAAGTATAGTGTGTCCAGTACACAAGTGTAAGTGTTTATGTTTTAAACATAAAACTTAACATTGAGACCAAGGAACACCCTTCCTTCAATCACATTCTTCCTCGTATACGCGTATGCTCTCATAGCACTACTGATGCCCTTTTCATGAAGAATACTTACACTGTGGTGATTTTATATTTGAGTTATTTGGTTAACATCTGTTTCCTCTGCTAGATCATGCACTCTATGTGTACAGGGCAGTTCTGTGTTTTATTCACAGTATTTCCAATGTCTTGAATGATGCCTGGTTCATAAATGATCTTCAATAAATATTTGTTAAAGATTGAAAGAATAAATGGACAAATGATTATGAAATTTATTTTCTGAAAGCTATGAAGATTATTTTTAGTCTTACTAGAATTAGTACAGTGCTATGAACATACTAGCAATATGCTTTTTAAATTTTTCTTATTTTGGTAAAATGTACATAACAACATTTACAGTTTTATAGGATTAAATATATTCACGTTGTTGTGCAACTAGCATCGCCATACATCTCCAGAACAATTTCACCTTCCCAAACCGAAACTCTGTTCCCATTAAGCACTAATTCCCCATTCCTTCACCCCCAGCCCCTGGCAACCACCACTCTGTCTCTCTGAATTTGACTACCCTAGGTACCTCATATAAGTGAAATCATACAAGATTTGTCCTTTTATATCTGGCTTATTTTATTTAGCACATTTTTTTTCAAGACTCATCCATATCGTAGCATGTACCATAATTTTATTCCTGTTTAAGGTTGAATAATATCCCATTGTATGTATAGACCACATTTTCTTTATCTGCTCATTCATAGATGGACACTGGGCTCACTTTTACCTTTTAGCTACTGTGAAAAATGCTTCTGTGAACATGGGTATCCAAATATTTGTTCAAGTCCCTACTTTCAATTCTTTTGGAGATATATATATATATATATATATATATATATATATATACACACACACACACACACACAAATATATATATGTATATGTATATGTATATATATATATATATATATATATATATATATATATATCCAAAAGAATTGAAAGTAGGGACTTGAACAAATATTTATATATATATATATATATATATATATATAGATATATAGATGTGTGTGTGTATGTGTGTGTGTGTATATATATATATATTGCTGGACCATGTGGTAATCTATTTTTAATTTTTTAAGGAACCACCATACCATTTTCCACAGTGGCTACACCTGCAAGCACAAGGGTTGCAATCTTTCCACATCCTCACCCACATATGATTTTCTGTCTTGTTTTTAAATGATATCCACCCTACTGGGTCTGAAGTGGCATCTCATTCTGATGCTGATTTGCATTTCCCTAATGACTATTAATGTTGAGCATCTTTTCACGTAGTTATTGGTCATTTGTATATCTTCTTTGGAGAAATATCTCTTCATGGCCTTTTCCTATTTTTCAATTGAGTTGTTTTTTAATTTTTTGTTGTTGCTGCTGAGGTGTGGGAGTTTTTTATATATTCTGGATACTAATCCTTATCAGATATATGATTTGCAAATATTTTCTCCCATTCTATGTGTTTCCTTTTCACTCTGTTGATAGTGTCCTTTAATGCAGTTTTTAATTTTGATGAAGTCCAATTTATTTTTCCTTTTGTTGCCTAGCATTATGTTTTGTAACACAGCAATTCTTGTAATGCAATTCTGGGACCAGATGGACTTGAGTTCAAATCTTGATTTTGCTCTTGTCCAGTGGGGTGGTCCTGGATAGGTCAGTCCTTTTGCTTCAATTTACTAATTTATGAAGTTGTACTAAATAATCCTTGTTTGTATTTTGGAAATTAAAACATGTAAATGAACTTTGGGATCACACCTCATGTTAAAAGAATATTCAACAATGACATCAACAATCATGAGATTTAAATTTCAGGCTGGTAGGATTTTCCTTGAGCCAGCACGGCTACAAGATCAGTGAACTTTGGCATGAGGCAAACTTTTCCTTTAAGAAAGAATGATATCATTCTTCTCCTCTTGATCTGCAATATCTCAGCACACTTGCTCCCCTTTTTAAGAGGCATGGGAGAAATAATTCTCTCCAAAGAAGACCTGATTATTAGAAGTAATTTCCCATAGCATTTTGACGTTTTGTACACATATTTCCAGGGGGGGTCATATGAGGGAAAGCTGACAGTTTCATTTCTCCCCTTCTAATGCCTAACAGTAAACTCTGTTAAATCAATTAAACAAGGAGACCATCAGACTGTTGTGGCGGTAATGCCATAGTGGTTTACATAAGCAAACCAAAATCTACGCCTATAAATGTTTCAAAGTTATGAAATCAAAACGCTAAGGACAACCAATCACAAACAGCCAGCTAGGCTTTAATCTATTAGCCAATCAATAATTTCCTTACTTTGCTTCTACCTTTTCTCTAAAAAAGCCTGTCCCCACGCTCCTGTCCTTAAGAGTGCTTCTAACCACTTCTGGTTTGGTGCTGCCTGATTAGAATCATCTTTGGCTCAAATGAACTCTTAAAATACTTAATATGCCTCAGTTTACCTTTTAACAAGTCTTAATATAACCAAGACTTCCCCACTGGTTTTGCCACAGCTCTGAATCCTTCAGCTACCCATTCATGGTAGGGAGCTGTTCATAGGAAACAGGTGGCACGAAGGGAAGTGGTGTTGAAGGATATGTTTTGGCGCTTGGTCCTGCCAACCAATTGCTTTCCTGGATAGGAGCTTTGTGTTTTAGTTATACAAACTCAGCAAGGAGAACCTTCTTTCTCCTTTCCTCTTCCTTCCTTTCTCTCACCCTCCTCTCTTAGTCAAGATTTTTTTCCCAGTCATTACTATTGCACCAATCTCTTTCTTTCCATGCTGTTGACACCATTTAGGCATCAGAAGGCCTAGGCTGAGCCCCAGCTTATCAAACGATGGCTGGGTGATTGTGAGCAAGTCCTTAACTTCTGTGAGCTCTGGTTTCCTCATTTATAAAGTGAGTACCAAGGCATCTTACAGGATTGTGGTAAAGACTAAATGAAATATATTTGAATATGTGGTATGTACTACAAAATGCTGCACAAACTCTAGTTTGTTTGTTTTTTTATACCTCATATGAGGAAAATTCTGCATTAATTTTTTCCCCATCTTTCCCTGGGAAGAATTGTCTTCGTAATTCATTTAATGAGGGTAAGGCAAGAGAAAAAATCACATTCACCAATAAGTGATTATCTAAGCTTTAGTCTAGTTTGACAAGGAAATAGGATGAGGTGACACCAGACAATCTTTTATCCTGTAGTTCAACAGCGGGTACTGCAGAGAGAGTGATGCGTAGGTTAAAGAGAAAGGGCTTAGGGTGCCAGAATCACCTCAGCCAGGAAGGTAGCCCTGATACTGTAAACAGTCTTCCCTGCTTCAGAATTAATAACTGGGCTTCCCAAAACAAACCTTGTCAAAGGGAATTGCAATGTGTAAGCTCCCTAAAAAGGACTCTTTTGGCCTCTGCTTGATAGAAGGGAAATCACCTGAGGCCTGGGTCATCACTGGATGATTGTGTGACAAGACCAATCTTCTGGAGGACAGAAAAATTGCATAGGTGTTCAATAAATGGATACATCATAAGTGAGTTGCTTGGAAGAGTCACACAGCATTAGTCAGTGTTCAGTGACTGTAGAGTTACCATCTACTAATAATAACCCTCCAGAAGCATCATCCACACCATGGGTGAACTGCACATTGAAGAAGCCATTGTCTCCATTACCTGGTATCCATAGTTCTCTAAGGACACACAATACTTTCTGCTTTGCAGAGCTTTCTAAAGCTTCACTGTTCAACATGGTAGCCACTAGCCACATGTGGCTTTTAAATTTAAACTTGAAATAATATTAACTAAAATTAAAAATTCAGTCCCGCAGTCACACTAGCCTCATTTGAAATGCTCAATAGCCACATGTGGCTACTATATTAGTGTAGACAGAGAATATTTACATTGTTGCAGAAAAATCTATTGGACTATTGGAGAATTCTCTTCTAGAATACTCATCGCTCACTTTCACCAACCCTACCTGGCCTTTATCAAATAGTCTCAATTCAGGGTTTTCTTTGGTCCTGTTCCTTTCCCCCTATAACTTTCGTCACATCCTCCAATTTCCCACAGCTCATGATATTATCTCTATTCTAACATTTTCTACATTGTGTCATGACTATGTGTTTGCACATGTGACTCTCTGATGAGACTCTGAGTGTCCCCAAAAGAAGAATTTTTTTCTGGCTCATCACCACATCTCCAACAACATGTGCCATGTGGGAAGTGCTTAACAGAGGCCAAATGCAGGGATGTATGAATGATTGCACTTCATGTAAATAAGCAAACACATGTGTTAGGGGCTTAGGGTGTCATTAACACCCTTCCCCCTGGGGTTCTGACAGATACACACACACACACACACACAGAAAACAGAAAAAGAAAAAAGAAAAAAAAAAAAAACAGAAATAAAATACCATTTTATCAACCTGGGTAGATATCTGGTACCCCTAAAGCAGAGCTATGGTAAAATAAATAAATAAATAAATAAATAAATAAATAAATAAATAAATAAATAAATAAAATGCTCTATGAACTCCGTGGGGCCTCCTGCTTTATATACGCTCCCTTTCCCCCGTCTATGCCTATTTCATCCCTAACCTCTTAGGTGGATCTTACCACTAGAATCTGAAGAAAAACCAAGTGAAAGTACTTTCCTGTATTCCAGAGAAAAAGGAATGAACAGGTAGAGAGAAGGAGCCTGTGTGCCCTAATATGCGGTACCTCACTCATCTAAGCTGCTCACCCCTAAGATGGCACCAGCTACTAGGTCAACAGCCATCCTTCTGTTTTTTTCTCATAGCAAAGAAGGTTTTCTCCAAATTGTCTTGGGTCTTCACCAAGAGGAAAAACATTTTTTTTCCTAACAGAGTACCTCTAATTCATGGGAGTTGGAGAGATCTCTAGGTCCTCTCCTGTCATTTTTTAAAAATATTATGAAATAATCACTTTTCTAGGTAAAATATTAATTTCACTATCATCTCTCTTATACAGATGTACAGCTAATAACCTAGAAGTAACCATGTTAGTAACCTAATACAGCAATCTCTTTAGAGCCATAACTCCCAGGATATAGTATGCCCAATTCCTGTGAAGCCTGGGATTCTCTATCACCCTACCTTACTGAAATCAACAAAATATCTGGGACTAGCTGGATGTCCAAGGATGTAGAAGGCCTCACTTTCCTCCTGTTGTTTCTAGATTAGACTCTAGGGTGTGCCTGAAACAGAGTCAATTCCTGAAATTACAGCTTGGCCTGCTGAAGCTCCCTAGATTGAATGATCTCCAAGTTGCATGTACTACATTCTTCCCTTAGGAGTACTTCCCCTTTGAATTCACATAACATCCTAATAACTTCAGAATATATTCATAATAAAATACCCACAGTTTGGGGAGAAGCATCTTATTTGGGTGTCTATCGCAATCTTCTGTTCATAAGACTCAGCTCGGGGGCAGGGTGGGTAGAGGGAAGGCACGAGGGAAGGCGGGAGGGAGGGAAGAAGGGAGGGAGAGAGAGAGAGACAGAGAGAGAGAGAGATCCTTGAAAAAACTAAGAATGTAAGTTTGAAGGACATTCAGGTCTGAGGGAAAAACAAAAAGAAGCACACGAAAGCCTGAAAAGGTTTGATGTCATTGGTTGATCCTATCACTGATTTTGCTGAATATCTTGTCTGGAGCTTGTAGATGGGTCAAAATTTTTACCTCTGAAGGTCATTTGCTTCTCCACACACAACTCTCCTACTTGATCTCTCAGGATCTTCTAGCTCTAAATTTTTATATTTCTGTCTCCCCATCTTCCCAGTATCCTCAATGTAAAACTGAATAGACAACAGACATTTAAACATATGCAATTTCTAGCTCCTCTCTTCTCCACACACCAAGGTCATCAAATTCAGAAAAACAAAATGAGCAGAAGCTACAAGGGACTGCCATGATGTTCATTCATGCTGAGCCAAGCTTCCCTGAGGCAAGGGACTACTGGAACTTTGTAACATTCCCTGACAGAAGTGCCTCTCTTTATTATTGCTGAGTGAGAGCTGTTATTTTGTTTGGAAAACATATGGTTCAACTAATTTTCCCTTGAAATGCATTTAGGCAAATTAAGAAAAAGGAATCGGCAAATCTCTGCAATCCATTTCACCAAATACCTTAAAAAAAAATGTGCATGAGTTTTCCAAAACCCTAAACAAGCAAGGTTTTCCCTTCCTGCTATTAATAGAGAAATATCTTATTACAGTTCTATAAACAGAGCCAAACTGAAAAAATTGCATTTAAGTGATGTTAAGGTTTCCAAAGAAAACCACAAAACAAACTCAGAGTTAAGGCGATAATGCATCCCTGTTGTACCTTGGCACAGGAGCAAGCATTTTGCAGTGACCATCTGGGATGTGTAACATTGTAATAAGGGCGAGGGCACCAACTCACAGAGAAACCAAGAGCCAACACTTTTTTTCCCTGCCAACTGTGATATATGATAGTATGAAGGTTTTTTTCCCCCCGCAGGAAACCAGGATTTCAACTTTTACAAGGCATTTGAAGACACCGAAAGTTTTTTTCACTGCTATACCCCAAATCTCCAAAATAATGCCAAGCAAGTAGTAGATGCTCAATAAATATTTACTGATTGAATAAATATTGAAAGTGCCAATCTTTTTCTATGGTAATAAAAATTTCATGATGCTTTAAGATCTTTTTACCTTCCTTTTAAGACACTGAAAAAAATGTACAATTATTTACCCACAAACAACATTTCAGGTGTGTTGGGAGAAGGTAATTTATCAAGTACTATTAAACTTATACACCTGAAAATCACATTTAAAATGCACTACTTCTACTAAGAATCTGAAAAGGTAAATTCAAAAAGTCCATCAAAATGTCTTGCCCTCACACCAAAAGCACAAGCAATAAAAGAAATAAATAAACTGGATCTCTTAAAAAGTATAAACTTGTCATGCAAAAGATATCATCAATAAATTAAAAGACAGCCCATTAAATGGGAGAAATGATTTGCAATTCATTTATCTGATGAGATTTGTATCTAGAATATATAAAGAACTCTTACACCACAATAATTAAAAGACAACCCACTTACAAATGGGTGAAGGATCTGAATAGATATTTATCTAAAGGAGACATACACATGGCCAATAAAACACAGGAAAAGATGCTATACATCATCGGGAAAACAATATCGTCAGTGAGATGAAAATCAAAATCACAATGAGATAGCACTTCACACCCATGAGGACAGCTATAATCAAAAAGACTGACAATAACAACTGTCAGTAAGGATATGGAGAAATCAGAACCCTCACACATTGCTGTAAGAAGGTAGAATGGTGCAACCACTTTGGAAAACAGTCTGGAATTTCCACAAAACTTTACGACAGGACCCAGCAATTTCATTCCTATATACCCAAGAGAAATGAAAACATTTGTCCACACAAAAACTTGTACACCAATGATTTTAGCAGCATTATTCAAAACAGCCAAAAATTCGAAACAACCCAAATGTCCATCAATGGATAAATAAAATGTGTTATATACCTACAATGGAATATTATTCAGCAATAAAAAGAAACTAAATACTGATACATGCGACAATGTGAATTAAAAACATTATGGGGGAAGATGGTAAATTAGGTAAATGCTATGCCTGCTGCATCCCAGGATCACACCAAAACTACAAATAAACTGTAGAATAATCAACCTCAGGAATCATCTGAAGACTATCTGAATAGAACCCCTATGACTAAGGATATAACAAGGAGGCCACATCGAGACTGGTGGGAGGGGTGGAGACGCAGGACAGGCTGACCCCAAACCCACAGGTAGTGGTTGAACACTAGGAAGGACACCTCAATGGCAGAGGTCACCCAGAGAAGGGAGGGGTCCCAGTCCCAGCCCCATGCTGGGTTCCACAGCCTGGGGATCCATTGCCGGGGAAGGGAGTTCCCACGACATCTAGCAGTGAAAATCAGCAAGGACTCGGTCTCCCCATCCCAGCAAGATGGAGGGCAACAAGAAACCCAAGTGTCCTCTTAGAGAGCCCAAACACAAACTCGCTCACTTGCAAACACTCACCTGGGCTCTGGTGGAAGAGCAGCAACTCGAAAGGAGCCAGAGACATAGGGAAAGACTAAGTTGTGTAGCTTCAGGGCAAGGGGGGGACAGCTGCCATTATCCCTGTGTGGGACCTGACTCATGTGTAGCCTACTGGAGAGCACCATCTTTTCTATGTTGAACGCTCCCACGAAGGGCCAAATCTGAGATCACATTGGTCTGGTAAAATCTGCACATGCTTACCACCTTAGTGACGCCCTGGGTCCCTGCCCACACAGCTAGCAGTACATCGCCCGGAACACTCTTGACTACTGAGCACCAGCCCCACCCATAAGCTGCAAAAAACCTTTACAGCAGCAGTGGAAAGCATGCAGCAGTCCAGGAAAATTTTGGTGTTGGTCGATAGCCCAAAACCTGTACTGCAGTCTCTCCTGGGAGGCTTAGGGGGACTTATCAGTCTGAGGTAAGTGGTGGCTACCTGCAATGTTCTCAGGGAGTTTTTGTGAAGTGGTCATAGGCCAGGGACTGGCACAAGAACTGAATCTGCATTAACTGTGTAAAAACCACCAGCCATGTCTCATGACTTCCTGGAACCCCATACTACCCAGCTAGTGCTGCATCATCACCAAGGACACTCTCAACACAGGGTCAACCAGCCCGATTCACACACCTAAGGAGGCTCTTTCAACAGCTGAGCCCCTTATGGGCAGCCAGCAGGTGACAATAGGCCTAGAGGGACCCTGGGCATTTTGCTAAGCTGCCTGAGGCCCAATACTGGTGGCACCCAGCCTCAGTTCACAGCAAGGCCACCCCACATGCCTCCAGGTCCAACACAGGCAGCAGCCAACCACATATCGCTTTGTCGCTCCTACCAGGTAGCTGTGGGCCAGTCACAGGCAAGGCTGAAATTGGTCTTCACAGGAGGCCCTCCCAAGAGACACTAGAAACAATACACCCAGAGGCCAGCTTCAGACCACGTCAGACCAGAGCACTACTTGGTGAACCCCCAAAGTGGAACACCCAAAATGGGTGGTCTCAACAGGCACAAGAGCCCGAGGGGCTGAATCCTACTCTGAGGGGTCAACCCACACGCAGCACCTCATACACTGTGGTCATAGCCAGTCCTCATAGTCAGCCTGGAGACAATCCTACCACTGATGTGCCAAAAGCAATCAAGGCTCAACTACAACAGAAGAACACACACAACATACTCAAGTAACACTCCTGGAGCACACACAGGATCAGAGAGACTGCACCATTGGACCACACAGGACACATACCACAAAAGGCCAGCCAGCAAAGACTGAGAGACATAGGTGATTTACCTAATACATAGAAGCAAACACAGAGAGGCAGCCAGAATGAGGAAACAAAGAAACATGTCTCAAATAAAAGAACAGGAGAAACCTCCAGAAAACAAACTAAATGAAATGGAGGCAACCAAACCACCAAAGACAGAGTTTAAAACACTGGTTATAAGAACGTTTAAAGAACTTAGTGAGAACTTCAACAAAGAGATAGTAAGCATAAAGAAGGACATAGAAACCATAAAAAGAATCAGTCAGAAATAAAGAAGACATACTGAAATGAAGAATACACTAGAAGGAATCAATAGCAGACTGGATGAAGTAGAGGATCAAATCAGCAATTTAGAAGACAACGTAGCAGAAAACACCCAACTGGAACAACAAAAGAAGAGATAGTTTAAGGGACTTGCGGGACAACATCAAGCATAACAAAATTTTCCTCATAGGAGTACCAGAAGAAGAAGAGAAGGAGCAAGGGATAGAGAACCTATATGAAGAAATAATGACTGAAAATTTTCCTAACCTGGTGAAGGAAATAGACATACAAGCCCAGAAAGAGGAGAGAGTTCCAAACAAGATGAACCCAAACAGGCCCACACCAAGACACATCATAAATACAATGGTAAAAGTTAAAGACAAAGAGAGAATCCTGAATGCAGCAAGAGAAAGGCAACTAGTAACTTACAAGGGAGCTTCCATAAGACTATGAGTGGATTTCTCAACAGAAGTTTTGCAGTCCATAATGGAGTGGCAGGAGATATTCAAAGAAATGAAAAATCAAGGGCCTTCAACCAAGACTATTCTACCCAGCAAGGCTATCATTTAAAATTGAAGGAGATATAAAGAGTTTTCCAGACAAGAAAAAGCTAAAGGAATTCATTACCACCAAGCCAGTAAGTATTATAAGAAATATTAAAAGGAGTTTTTTAAACAAAAGAAAAGAGAAAAATAAACAAAGATCAAAAATATGAATAATAATATGGCAATAACTATGTTCCTATCAATAATCACTTTAAATGTAAATGAATTAAATGCTACAGTCAAAAGACACAGAATTGCTAAATGGATAAGAAAACAAGACCCACACATATTGCTGTCTACAAGAGACCACCTTCTCATGTCACATACAAGAATAAACTCAAAATGGATTAAAGACTTAAATGTAAGATCCAAAACTACTAGAAGAAACATAGGAAGTAAGCTCTCAGACATTACTCTTAGTATTTTTACTGATTTATATCCTCAGGCAAGGGGATCAAAAGAAAAAATAAACAAATGGGACTATATCAAATTAAAAAGTTTTTCCACAGCAAAGGAAACCATCAACAAAGCGAAAAGAGAGCTTACTGGAAGGGAGAATGTATTTGCCAATGATATATCTGATTAGGGGTTAACATCCAAAATTTATAAAAAATTCATACAACTCAACACCAAAAAAACAGACGATTGGATAAATAAACTGTTTTACATTTATACAATGGAGTATTACTCTGCCATAAAAAAGAAATCTTACCATTTGCAACAACATTGATGGACCTAGAGAAAATTATGCTAAGTGAAATAAGTCAGACTGAGAAAGATAAACACCATATGATCTCACTTATATGTGGAATCTAAAGAACAGAATAAACTAACAAACAGAGCAGAAATAGACTTAGATATGGAAAACATGGTGGTTGCTAGATGGGAGTGGGGATGGGTGAGAATGGTGAAGGGATTAGGAAGTACAAATTGGTAGTCACTGAGTAGTCACAAGGATGTGAAATACATATATATATATATATATATATATATATATATATATATATATATAATACATATATATAATACATGCTATATGGTCATGGTATGTAAAGTACAGCTTAGGGAATGTAGTCACTGGTATTGGAATAGCTACATATGGTGTCAGATGGGTAGTAGATTTGTTGGAGTTATAACTTTGTGAGGGTGTAAATGTCTCATCATTATGTTGTTTTGTATACCTGAAACTAATTTAAAAAAAAAATCATTATGGGAAGTGAAAGAAGCCAGGCACAAAGGACCACATATTATATGATTTCATTTACATGATATGTCCAGAGCAGGCAAATCTATAGACAGAAAGTAGATTAGTGATTGCCTAAGACTTTGGGGTACAGAAGGGCTGGAGAAAAAAATGTGAGGTGACTGTTAATGGAGTTTTTTTAAGGGAGATGAAAATGTTCAAGAATTGATTATGGAATAGTTGCACAACTCTGAATATACTAAAAACCATTGAATTATTCACTATAAATACCATTAGGTGAATTGTATGGTTTGTGCATTACATCTCAATAAAGCTATTATTTAGAAAAATTTCTTTGCCTTATTATTACATTATTCTACTAATCTGCTTAATAGAACATATAACATGGACATAGGATGTGTTGATCCAGTTTTATATAAACTTAATGAATTGCACAGTAATTAACTGTTTCATATTATTGTTTCTGAGTCTTACCATGAATAAAACCCTTCAAAATGACAAAATCAAGTGTTTTCTCAGTGAGGATTTAAAAGTATTTTCAATGGACGTGGAATGATCTCTAGAGAATTTACCAGATGCCATACTTATTCCAAAGTAAAATAATTTTCTGCCATGCAATTAAGAGCACCATAGAAAGGAAATTTTATTAACATCTTTTTTTCCTTCAAAATAGGTTATTAAATTCAGCTTCCTTTAAATACTAAAGTATGTCCTACATATTATAACTAAGGAAAGCACAGTTCCATTTGAAAGATAAATGGTCCAATAAATTTAAAATAATACTGGAGGTATTATGTTATTTGTAAAGACATATATTTTTTTCCAAAATATATATTTTTATAAAATTATTTTCCTACTATTAAACTGAATACTATTTATATACTAAGGTCAGGTGAAGTTGAAACAGAAAGGAATAGTAAAGATTCTCATCCAAGCCACTCTTTTCACATATGAAAAAAACAAAAAACAAAAAACAAAACAAAAAAAACCCGAGACCTACCTAAAGTGGTTAAGGTTTTGTCCAAAATCACGATTGGGAAATCCATAGTTTGAAACCAAGTTCTCTAATTCCCAAGAAAATTATCTTACCGTACCAACATTCCAAAAAGAAAATTTATTATTTGAAAATCTAACAGCATGTAGATGGACACTAAGTTTATATGTCTGTTGGATGTTTTTATACCTGAATATATATTATTTGTTCATTTCCACCACTGATAATGTTTTTAAACTTTGATCTCCTAGAGGGCTATAATCACGTATGTTTACTTAACTATTCACATATACAACCTTAGTCTCAAATTATCTGTGAACCTCTTATAAAGAATGATGATCAACAAAATTAAAGTACAATGTAGTAATAATTTAATACAATTATTTAACTTCCAATGACAGGCTTAAGAAAACCTCCAGGTAGATAAGTCAATAAATTCCCCCATTGAGGAAACCCAGCATAGTTACACTTCAAAATAAAGGATTCTTTCAAACCTGCCTAATTAGAGAGAGTATTGGCATAGCATCTACCAACTGTACCATGACTCCTGAAAAAACTCATGAAATGATTATTTTTAATGACTTTATGCCAGATTTAGAGTCCTCTTCTTGCACCTTCTTCACCCTCTCCATTCAAATCTTCCCAGAATTGCTCTATTCCAAAAATTACTCTTTTCTCCTAATAAAAACTCCAGCTGTCTCCATCTATTTATCTATTTCATACTAAGGTGTGAGTTGCTGAAAGGTTTAAACCTGGTGAGTGATATCTGGAGAATTCACATTTTAAAAGTAAGGTTCCTTTTGCGCTCAAAATTTCACTAATTAATGCAAAGAGTATGATCCTTTGCTATATCAGCAACACTGTGCCCCAAGCTCTCCTGGGGGCCACCAAAGTCTCCTGACCCCCTACATTCCAGAAATAGGGGTCAGCAACTGGGTGCCCTGCTTGTGAAAGCTGCTGACCTCTGGGAGGGAGCTTGTATGGAAGCAAGTGTTAATTTTCAAAATGTGACTGGTTGTGATAGCAGCAACCTCATCTCATCGCAATGTCCCTTGGAATGTTTTCTCATCAAGGGGTCTAGAAGTGATCTGTCATCACTGGTGTGGTACAAGCAACTCATTCTTGTATCCTTGCCCTTCTCCCCTGGACCTGAAACAAAACATACCACTCTGCCCTCCTCTTCTCACAGTTGAATTTTCATGTGTTGAACATTTGTCAGGGCTTCACCTTCAATGACATGGTCAAGGCACCAAGAAATTATATTTAACACATGAAAAATGAATACCAGGCCCATTTCTCCATGCCTTATAATCAGAAGCTATTAAATTGGTGTTTGGGCTATGCCTATGTGTGCTTATTCTTGGAACAACATTTATAGACACTTTAAATGATTACCCTCCAACGTCATAAAAGGTTTAGTAACACACTTTAATATATAATATCTTAAGCACTTTTTTAATAAAATACAGATATATAATTATAATTATCAATGCATGTATGTCATTTAATATAATGATAAAAGCCTAGTCTTTGTAGTGACATGGTGATTAATATTTACAGTATAACCTAAAGGAAACAGCATTTGCACAATATTGTTAAGTAAAAAAAAAAGATTAATAAAAATTCTACTCGTATTGTGGTGTTATCTCAAATCACCAATAGCAAAAAGGAAAATGCTCTCCTTATTAATACATATGGGTATAGATGATTACTTCCATGTTTTCTGAAGATGGGAAACTCTCTTGTTCTCCTTGAATTATACCAAGCACTAAGGCTGGGATGTATTCTGAGGACTTTTCCCAAATCACTGTCAAGCTATTAATACCATACACGAATATCTTATATAGGTCTATCTATTGGAAATATATCATGTCCCTTCATGCTAATCTTAAATTTAAAACTTAAAACTAATTTGATGAGCTGTTACAGAATGCATGAGGAAACTTACCAATATCTATAAACAGAATCACATCCCGTGCAAATACTGCTCAAATAGTAATCCCCAGAAATATCTTAACAGCTGTGATGTTTTAAAGTAAAGAAGTAAATCAAGAACTACACCCTTTCCCCACCTAAAGTAGGGATGAGTTAGAGCAACTCTGTGTAGCACTGAAAGGCAATCACACACTGCTTTAGTTTGGCAAATATATGCAATGTACTGAGTCAGTGGGCAGACAGGTTGTAGTTTTTCAGCACACACATTGGTAATGCTCCTCACCATGCATTCTTAGCCTTTCCTAGTCATCTCATAACGTGCCAGCAAGGCAACTTGTTTTGCAATCTTAAAGCATGTATTCATGATTTTAGGGACTTTTTAAAAAAATTAATGCTGTTTTCATTTTTCCAGTTTTGAGGTTAAAAATGCTGTTGAAGTTAAAAGTTTTATTGCTCCTTTATCATAATTAGTATCTTCCTCCTGAGTCCTCTAAGAGGGCCTGCCTTTATAATAATAGGCTTTGGCCTTTGCACTACCACCCCCAAAAGACAGATTGCTGGAGATAACCCCCTGAAATTCCTCACAGCGTTATTTAACACCATAAAGGCCTAGAATCTATCTGTTTTGGGAAAGACTCAGAGGGACAAGGTTAAGGAGGGAAGAGGTTTCAATTTGTAGGGGTTATGAGACATAAATAAGTATCATAAATGCCTTTTTCCTTACTTATAGCCCTTGGGTCCAGAATCTCAAAGCAAGATGGAAAAAAACATCCTGAATGAAAAACCACACTATAAAAACCTAAGGGATAGCTGACAATATTATTCCTCTTGATTCAAAAAGATAAACATTTCTCATTGGAATCAAAGAATTTGAGGTGGATTTATTTTCTTTTTGCCATTCGATTTATATCATGTATTCCTTCCCTAGTGAAAATTGGAATTTAAAAATGTTTGTAGAACATTCTCTAATGGTCTACTTCACAAACTAAATAAAATGAACAAAAAATCCAAAATACTGGAAATTTATTTTCTGCAGATGAAAAAAACCTCTTATATGCCCAATGGAAAGTGAAAAAAAAAAAATCACAAGCCTCTCCTCCACCTTTCTTAAGAAAGTAATTATTACGGATTTTTACAGAACCAAGGTCATCTAATATCTGTGATAAATAAGAGCAAGCAGGAAAACAAAAGCTAATCCTTTATGATTATAAATACCTCACAACTAATACTAAGACTTCAACTGGCTTTTGCATGTTAGGTTCTCACACTGTGCCCAAGAATAACAGAAATCACAAGACTGTGCTGGTTACTGCTGGCTATCAACACTCAAGTATGAAACCGTATAGAGCATTTTTCTGATAATTTGTTGTAAGTCTTAGTCTGGTTAGTATTACTGCCCAGTTTTAAGTTTACTGTTTGGTGTTTAAAAGAGTCTGAGAACTTTGGTTAAACATATTACATTTATGGCAATACTCTGTGCAACTGGATGAACTAGGGGCAAAACACACAGGGAGGATGTGGCTTTGTAGGCTTCAAAACTCCACATGCTATATACAGTATACATATATACCATAGATAATTACAATCTCACCATGAGAAAGGCAAAACACTCAGTGAGCCTTCATTTTCTATTATTTGTACATTTTACAAGTTACTGAGAGTTTCTTTTCATATTGCTTTCAAAAGAAAAACGAAGAAAGAAAATACATTAGCTCGATTTGAATGTCGTTTAACTTCAAGGCTTCATCAGACCATATGTGCAGACACTTGAGATGATGACAGAGTTAAGCTTCCTAGGGTCCTAGAGTCAAAGAAACTCTGCTGACCCCCACTGCTAAGCAGGTGCACTCCTTCCACAGGGGGCAACATCTGCCGATCGGTCATGGTCCCACTCGGTGAGGACCCCAAGAAACTTCCTTGGGAAGAAACAATTTTCTCAGGACTGGCAGCCAGTTTGGGGGATGTGGAGAAGTTATATCCATACAAGGCACAGGGGCTGTGTAACCTGAACGTGTTATAGGAACCCTGATGGGTCTGGTTAGCAGCAAAAGCGTTGCTGGAGGGTGAAGGCATGATGTACTGGAGCTGGGGAGACATCCCGGAAATCTGCATGGACAGGCTGGTCTGTGGGCAGCTGAAGGTGTCCCCATCAGCGCTGCCCATGGACATGTTCACCGAGGCACTGCTGCTCACGCCCACGTAGGAGGGAGTCCTGGGCGGGGCGAAGGTCTCACTGGTCTGGTTGGTGAGCCTGTTGTAGGTCTCGGCCAAAGATGTGCTGTATCGGTTGAGGGTGAGGCCGGACCGGGCACAGGCAGAGTAGTCAGCCGGGGCCAGACTACACAGCTGGCTGGTGTTGGGCCCCAGATGAAAGGCAGGAGAGGAGCAAGGGGAACCAGACAGAAGATGAGGGTGGGTGGCTGGAACGCCATTCCCAGAACCTTGGAGTAAGGTGGAGGAACTTGTGTTTCCTACAAAAGAAGGCGAAATGTAAAGAGCAAGGACTCCACAGCCATCATTCCCTTTCAATTTTGTAAACAGGAGCTAGGCATTGCTTGTTACAAGGGGTGCTACAAAGATGAAAAGGAGATGGTTTCAGCTCTCAAACAATTATACTTTAATTGAATTCAGATGAATATTCCAAACTCAGAGCATCTCAATATTTTCAAGGCAAATTATATCCCCAGGGAATGATGTGTTTTTTTAATTGCAGAAATATTAGGATACAACTACACAGAATTTTCACATTTTTCTCTCTCAGTTAGCTTTGTCAAAGTTTTCTGACTTACTATAATAAATATTTTACATACTGACTTTCCCTGCAACTTTATAAAATATAAATGTCATCTTACTCTGTATCTTGTTCCATAAGTATAACCATCGCCTCTCTTCTACCCACCTTTCACCTTTGCTTTCAGCAGGGCTTGGTCTGAATCAATATATTTTCTTGCAAGATAACAGAAGGAACTCAAAGGTAGGAGCTGAACTGGTCAAAGGCACATCCCACCTCACACGTGTCTGCAGCTGCCCACTGAAAGCTTGTGTGTGTCAATGACTACTATCCAGGGCTTGGCTATTGCAATAGGCAATATTCTAGAACTTCAGAAATTTCATTTCCAACCAGAAACCAGGTTGGTGAATCACATGCTAACACAAGAGCAGATGACCAGCAAACAAACAGTCCTGTGAAACAGAAAGGGTGGTTAACCCTGCGTCCAATCAATAACTGCGATGGTGCCTAACTCCCCTCTCTGGATTTGCTGGCAGATTAATGTCTGCAAAGTTGACAGAACTGAGGAGGAGAGGAGAATTCCAATGGGCTGGACAGGTTGTAAAACCTTCATTGCCCTAGCGACAGTGTTTTATATAGCTTCTCAAAATAATCTAAAAGCCTAATCCAATCAATGATAATTATCTAAAACCCAGCACGCTAAATTCTCACTGGGAAGCTGGGCAGGATCAGGCGTAAATAGCCTGAGAGCGGGAGTGGGCTGGGAGTCCTAGCTACATCAAGCAGAGAAGGCAGCGTCATCCCTTTCCATAAAGCTCCGTCTGAGGAAACGCCAGCCCTGGGCTTGGGGAAAATGCTCAGAGGTGGGTAAACCCAGGGAAGTTTGCCCAAGTGTGCCTGACCTTCTCATCATAAATCCAACAGGAGAACCCTGCCTAGAGGCAATTTTGCTAAAGGAAGAGAAGAAAGCAGCTGGCAAGAAAGAGGGAACTAGAACGGGCATTGGCAATTTCTCTGAGCTGCACCTGACACCAGAGCCCACTAGTTTACCTCTAATTTTAATAAGAGATTTCCAGGTGAGGTAATGGTCATGAAATACATAAACAGCCGAAAACATTGCAGACTTAACCTAAGACCATGACAGCCATTTTTCCTAGTCCAGCTCCATACCACACAGAAAAGAGACGGAGCCTTTTATAGGAGGATGTCGGTGATGAGGTTGCCATTGTAGATGTAAAGAATGACTTGCACATTTTTCAGTGACTGAGCTTCCAGGTAGGAACTGGCTGTGTATATGACCCGAAGACTCTGTGATTTACCTTGCTTGGGAATTCCAGGAATATCTTCAAAGGTGAGAGTCCGTAGTGAAGGTCTCCAGAATGCATACGACTCCACAAGGGCTTCCAAGCCCATTCTAAACGGAAGGATCAGGATGGGGGGTGGACAAAAGAAGCTTCGTTAGGAGCACTGGAGCTTTCCTCAGTAATAAGCAGCTCAGAAAACACTCGTGGTGTTGACAGTGCCCCCCACATTGGCCGGTTAGGAGCTTGGCACTGGCAGAAAGAAATGCTTCAGAGATGGGCTACCATTCCGTCACCAGGAGCACAAGAGGATGGAAACCACCCAAGAAGTCCTCTTAACATTCTCAGAAAATTAAGCCGAACTTGGAGGATAAAAAGCTGTCCCCTCAGGCTAAGGAGCTGAGATGAAGAGCTGGCCATCTTAGCTGATGTGAGTCCAAGGCTCTGCTGTGATCTGGAACCCATCCTCTCTCCCTGTTACGTTACTTCTCCCTCTGGGGAGGAAGCTTCTGCCACAAAAGCATGCCACCTCTTTTCTGCCCATCATTCGGTGCCTTGCAACCAGCTTAGAAGAGCACTCATCCAAAGAAAACTGATCTCTCCCTTGGGGACATGATCTCCAGGGTGGCCAAGGTGGGCTCCCTCCAGCAACAGGGGGTCTCAGAGGCAGCACTGGTCTCTCAGTCCAGTGTGCAGGAGGACGGCAGGAACATGAGGGCAGTAAGCTATATGGAGCTAGCATTAGCATCAAACATTATTTTAAAGTCGCTGCATACACTTAATGGATTGATGTTTAAAGAGACAGGATAAATTGCTTCTGGACTATTTACATGATGCATGTGTATTTTAAACAAGGTCAACTATTGTAAATACATATATAAACATACGTATCCTCTACCATAAGTGATTCAAAGTCATCCACTCCTTACATCAGAAAAGTCCTGTCTGTTCTGGAAATGAGGCCCTTCACGCAACTAATCCATTCTCAAGACCTCACCATACTTCCCGCTACCACTTCAGCCATAAACAACCTGAAACATATAGCTCCATTGTAGGAAATGGCTGCTTCCTGAGTGTCAAACAATATTCAGATATCTCTTGTGATTGTCAGATACTGTTTTATTTAACACAGATAATCTGTATGTAATGCAGGTATTAAAGATAGGGTCTATCCTCAGTAGTTTAGACTCAAAGTGCCACCCCTTCTGGATTCCCCGCATCCCTAAGTCATGAACTATGAACTAAGAATAGAGGAAACACCCCTCCCCTGACTGAGTCACGCCACCTACACAACATGCGGAAAGCTCTCTAAACACCAGTGGTGAGTGATGTGTGTGGATAAAACCATCTCACACGACCTGTTGTTTCGTCCTAAGGTTTTGCACACCGAATTTCCTTCCTTAGAGTGTTCAGAGTACAGACTCCATTTTTTGTGGACTTTCGTCATGAATCCATAAGGAGCACGACCACCCCGTCTCCGTGATAAGAAGAGACAGCTGTGTGTGGATGGATGATGTGATGCATGCAAAGCATCCTCCTGAGTCCACACATGGACCTGACTCATTTCTGAAGTCTCCGGTTGAGATGGGTGCTGCTCTGGAAGCAATTCAAAGAGCCATCACCAGCCCCACACAGGTGCTGGTAGGGGGCTGCCAAAGGGGAGGGCAGGACACAGACTGGGACTGCACGTGCCTTACCTGGGCCTCACTTAGACTGAAGGGCAGAATCTGGCTTCAGATGTAACCAGTGTGCCACGGAGAGAGGACTATTTAGTGGTAAGGAAACTGGAGTGAGGGTCAGGAGAACTGAACTGTGACTGCAACTCACTAAAACTCACTATGTGATGTTTTAACCTCCCTGGACTTCAGTTTTCCACAAAGTGAGGATTAGAATACAAAAGCCAAAAGCTCTGAATCCTCTCCTAGCTCTAAAGTTGTTTGCGATTAATTTTTCCCAAACCAGACATCATATCTGTGGCTGACCACAAGCCAAATCCAAGATCACTCTACTCAGTAATATTTTATGTACATTTAAGAATTAATTTGTGTGTGTGAGGCGGGGAGGAGTTTGGTAGCCCAGTCAGTCTCCAAACTCCACATAGCCTGCAGGTTGCATTTAATATTCGACTAATGAATACTGGGTGCTGTTTAGTTGATTACGCTATATTTAGCTTGTACTAATACTAAATCTGTATGACTTTCTAGAAACAAGCTTTTTTAAATGCTAAAGAATGTCAGGACACAGTTTAATATAAAACTGCTTCTTTATTATCACATAGATGAGTTTTTGTAATCACAGCTTTAAATATTAAAGATACCAAAGTGGTAAAGAAGTGGTCTCAAGGGAAACTTACTAAGAAGTAATTAATGAGCAGCCACTGGACTTAAAAATGTATTAACTGCAGAGATGAGCATTACTGCATTACTTGCTTTAGCAGTGTAAAATTTAGTAGGCTTCAAACACAAATCCATAGGCTAAACTCTTGGGGAGAAGTCATTGATCACGCCAAGCATAGGACCCTAAGCTCTAAAGTGCTGCTCTGAAGGTGGCATATCTACAAGTTCTCTGATTTGGAGCTATCGACATTTTTCTTCAGGCTGCTGTTTCACACTGCAAGTTCCAAAAAGGATTTCAGATATTTTGCAGGAAACAGTTATAAAATATTTATTAGCTGAATCTGGACTTTTTTAAAAAAGCCTTCATTTTCTCCAGTAATGGAGACTTTTCCCGTCTAGTTAAAGAAAAGATAAAAGGCACCTCCTGCAGGAGTGTAGCCAAGGCGATAATTTATACAAGATGCCTTTGAACAATTTCCACATTTTATCACCACCCTAATTTATGCTATCAAATGGCCAAGTTTATTTAGTAAAATGGTTATGTTTTTCCTGAAGTATTTAAAGAGAAGAAATTTTTGTACCTTCCTGAGTAAAAAATTTTATAGGGTCAAACCTAAGGCCTAACTGAAGAATGAAACTATTCTCAGCACATAAATTCTCTTTCACGTAGCAAATGTCTTGCAGGAGAGCTTTTAAGGGCTAAAGCTACTGATTTCTATAAAATAGGCTGTAGAACCATAAATAGCTAGGAAGGGATAATTTTTAATTAAAGCAAATTGTTTTATAAAGTTTAAAAAAATCACAACTCCATGTTCATTTCTTGTCCTGTTTGATTTGTTTATTTCATGTGTGAGGAAAAATAAAAATAGAATTTGTATTAAAAAGCAATGACAACCACACAACAGAACCAGGGGTAGTAAAAAAATATACTGAATTTTTTCTCATGGGCTTTCTTCTCAACTAATATATAAAAAATATCAGGCCTCCCCCAAGCCCAAAACACCAATGTACCCTACAAGTTTTACATATAACTTAGGCTCTTTTTTATGGAAAATAATACATAAATTAGAAATCTTTAAAGCTGACTAAATTCTTTCTTCTCCAGATAAGTGTCTTTTGTATTTATCAATGGAAAATGTTAAAATCAGATATTTTTAAATTGGGAATATTGATTTACAGACATTTAGCATTCCAAATGAGCACTGGAAAGCTTATATATGAGAAGCAGAAAAAATAATTTCAATAAGAAAAAAGTGAAACTATTCATTTCACCAACAAGAAAACTACATATAGGCTTAACGTGTTTTTCCTGTACTAAGATATTGTTTATACATTTGAAGCAAAATTAAAACTTTAAGTTTTAGAAAAATTTAAAAAGTGTTAAAACGTAATTCAATATTTTCTGTATATCCAGTAGAAACTAAAAGTTTTAGAGTCAGGAAAAAAATAGTAGTAAAGCACTATGGATGCCATGCCTATATACTCTTGAAACAGCCAAAGGGAAGGACAATATTCATATCAAACCCAACATTTTGACCTCATGATACAAAACAAGAAGCTTAGTAGTTCACTTTCACCAATACCACTGATTTTTTTTTTCACTGACTAAATTTTAAAAAAGCAAATGCCTTTTCATTACGCTGACATATCTAGAATGCTTTCTGAAAACCTGTCATATGGGTCTTACCATCTCACTTCCATTTGTAGGTTTATTCACTATTATCTACCCAAAATATGTCTTTAAAATATTTTTAAATTTATTGCTTCAAAAATAAAAGAACGCTGTACAAGCAGTGTGATCTGTCAACAGCAGTGAGGTCTTTGCTAGAGGAATCCTACGGGAGAGCTTGAACATAGTTCCTGGCTGTATACTCTCCAAGCCTCAGTGCTATCCTCCCACAGTTTCAGTGAGTTTTAATAAATGTACTCTCTGCTGAGAAAAAAACAAAACAAAGAAAAACAAAAACAAAACAAAACAAAAACACAACGAACTGTGAAATTAATGCAAAACTCTTAAATGGATAAATACTATTCTGCTAAAACCAAAAACACAAGAAGATTCCACCAAAATATTTGTCAAGGTAGAAAAGTTGTCCTCCCAAAGGCTCCCTTTAGTCACCTCACCAGGGACCATCTCAGTTACTAAATTATACAACTTTCAGAAACTCCTCTGAAAAGCAAAGTTAACCAGGAGCTAATGTAACGTTAACAATAGCCAAGCAAAATTTTTCTCCACACTGAAACAGACATCTAAAATGACAGAATAATTTCAATACAGCAGGCAACAGAGTAGGAATACCTGCAAATCTTCCTACAGAGTGAAGAATTTCAGAGGGGAGCCCTGTTATTGGTCTACCTGCACTAAGTTATAGGCTACTCTCCAAGTACTTTAGTTGCATTTTAATCCTCGCATTGCATAGTGTTTAAACAATATCATTGCATAGGAAGATGAAATCAAGTCTCTGAAAGCACTTGAGTGAATTCTGAGAAAAGATCTCTGCTTACACCTATCTGGCCCAATTAATCAGCAGAAAGAACTGAAAATCTGGACTACTACCTGATTGTGTCTTTCTACAATTTTAAATGAAATTGTCCCTAAAATAAGATAATTGAGGATTTCAACTTCATATAGACAAGGCCTATCGATACCAAGTTTTCACGGAGTATAAAAATCATTTCTGGAGTAAAGTAATAAAAACTTTCTCAAATATTTCTTTTTAAAAATAAAATGCTTTTAAAAACATTTAAGTCAAAGCCTTACCCTGAAAAAGCATCTGGAGAACGTTAGTCTGTTATTACTCTCTGCTACTATCAACAGTTATTTTAGAAAACGTTGCACCAAACTATATTGGAATAGAATCATATCAATAAATTCAAAAGCTCTTGGCACACAGGCTAGGGTGATCTGCTTTTTGATAAAAGTAATAGAGTAGAATTCATTATTGTAGCTCTCCCACTTAGTACAACCATAAAACACGACACACAGAAAAAATAAACAAGTGTATGGCTGTCAGCAGAGCCAAGACAAATCTGGAAACTAAAGAACATCAGCTCTCTTGGCAATGGGGAGTAGTTTCATATTCTCGTTGGAAATCTGAGGGAACCAGAGACCCTGTCATATTCCGAAGATAGAATCAGTAGATAGTTGGACATCACTAAACAAATTCTAAACCAAGAGCAGATGCAGAGAGAATACTGAAGCCCCGGGACCCGTAATGGCAGGCTTCTTCAAGGCTCCTTCAAAGGTGGCTGCTGCACTGTACACCCCGAGAACTTTCATTTTCACCCCAGCATTACACATCGAAGTTCACCTTAAGAATGGGCAGGTCACAACACTACATATAAAAATGAGTTACAGCCAAGGCTCAACAGTTTTAACAAATTTAAATCCTCATCAAAAATGATTTCAAAACCACGTCAGCAAATTCAACTGTTTACTTTGTAATGGAAAATTCACAATAAAAAAATCAAATATGTTTATCACAGCTAGAATGTTCTTCACTAAGACTTACCTGTTACGCCCAGAGTCTCGGAAGCCTTTGGCAAATGGATTCCTATCTATCTTCAGACGAGTAATCTGCGGAGTAGGAAAAAAAATCGTATTAAATTTTATTCTAAATAAGATTATTAAAAACTGGAAGAACTACAACTAATTCCAAAATTAAGTGTCAAAGGATTTTATTGTGTTCCTCTCTCATTGCCCAGATAATTTATTAACTTAGCAGCAAAGCTAGAAGAAAATTTCAAATATCATCGAGGCATTCATATGCTATAAAAAAGACATTCCCCCACCCCTACTTAAGCTCTGTAAATAAATAAATTTAGTTTTGCTCTTAATATCCCTAGAGAAGATTCTAAATAGTCTGTTGAATACTTGCCCTTTGTTTGACAATATCTCTGTGTTAAAGTTCTTCTCCTTAATTCTGTCATATGGTTTAATACTGCCTCTCTTGCAATAGTGGTGATGGGAAACAGCTAATATCCAACTTCTATTTAACAGTCATTTATATCCTTGAACATTGTTAAGTTCCTATATATCCTTCTCTTCTCCAGAATTAGGTCACATACACTCTTTCACTTTTCAGCCTCTATTTTTCTTTATCTCTCCTTGAACCATCTTTATGGCAGTCATCCAAAAGTTTTACTCTTTCCTCTTTTATCTGTGGAGTCCTGACCTCGTCAGAGCAATATAGTAATGTCTAACCAGAGGTAACCACTACTCGAAAGTGCTAATGGGATTAAATATTATACATGTAATAGAAATAAATGATGTTTTAATTTTAATTACAGTTCTAATTTGTTTGTTTTTTAATTAAAGTTTATTGGGGTGACAATTTTTAGTAAAGTTACCTAAATTTCAGGTATACAATTTTGTATTACGTCCTCTATAAATCACATTGTGTGTTCATCATCCAGAGTCAGTTCTCCTTCCATCACCATATATTTGATTCACTAGCTTTTGGCCTACTAAGACCCTAAGATTTTTGGGGAAAATTTTTATAAATGGTCTAGTTGTCTCTGTTAAAAACAATTTTTTTTAGTTATATCATCTGGAAATTAACACTAATAAACAATATTCTATCTATTTCTTACGAGATCTCTACTTTGCCCAGAGGAATTTACAGGCCTATTTTCTTTTTTTTTTTAATTAAATTAATAGGGGTGACATTGGTTAATAAGATTATATAAGTTTTAAGTGCACAATTCTATAATACACCATCTGTATATTACATTATGTTTTCATCACCCAGAGTCAGTTCTCCTTCCATCACCATACATTTGACTCCCTTTACCCTCTTCATCCTCCCTCTATCGCTATTTCTCCTCTGGTAACCACCATACTGTTATCTGTGTCTATCAGTTTTTGTTTGTTTGTTTGCTCGTCTGTTTCTTTCTGTTCTATATCCCACATATGAGTGCAATCGTATGGTTCTACCGCTTATTTTCTAAGAAGTATATCATGCTTTGTTTCCTCCGTTCGTTAGCTTAGTGGAATCTACAAAGTTAATTAACATACTTCTGACTGTACCATTTTGGCTAAGGACAAACAAACACTATTGGATAACACGAAGGCAAAGAAAGGCATCTCTGGGGGGCGACCGGATGGCTCAGTTGGTTGGAGCTCTCAACAACAAGGTTGCCGGTTCAATTCCCACATGGGATGGTGGGCTGCACCCCCTGCAACTAAAGATTGAAAACAGTGACTGGACTTGGAGCTGAGCTGCACCCTCCACAACTAGATTGAAGGACAATGACTTGGAGCTGGTGGACCCTGGAGAGGCACACTGTTCCCCAATATTCCCCAATAAAATTTAAAAAAATAAAATAAAATAAAAAAGAAAGGCCTCTTTGGAAAGTCATCTGCAATCCCTCTATATTGTCTTATGTGTGCTCTCAGCCATCCTCCAATCAGCCAGGTAATGCCTGAGATACATATGGTCCATATGATATGGTCCTAGTATGTGAATAAAACTGCATCATAAATGACATAATGTAAAGGTTTGCTAATTGATTCACCATGTCTGTCACTCTCTCATTGAAGGAATTCTTTATAATTCATTATAGCTCAATGCTCTGTTCATTTAAGTAATGTTTAAATAATGTTAAATAATTTAAATGTTTGTTTAAAATAGTATGTTTAAAAAGAGTACAGATTTATACAATGGTGACTTGTATAAATAGATATAGCACATCACTATTATCATTATTTTTAGTACTGACATCACACCTATTGAATGTATACCATGTATGCTGTACTAAGAGCTTGATGTATATTATTGCATTTAATTCTCATAGCAACTTATACGTAATTATTATCCCAATTTTATGTTTTCTTTTAAACCGAGACTTAAGTTTCCTATGATCATGAAGTTACTTAGTGGTAGAACTAGGCTGGGACCCCAGGTTTTAGAACCCATACTGTTTGTTAACCACCAAGTTCCTCAAAATAGTAGCTGGGAAGTCAAAAAATGAACATGACTGCATTTTATCATTACCAATTTCCCTTCTTCTAATTTTTCCACACTCTTAATCAATTTGTCAACATTTGTTAATTGGTGTTAGTCACCAACATGTATTGAAAACCCACTGCATCTCGTGTATTACATCACAGATGCTGGGAGAAAATACATGTTTGCACAGTTAACTTATATGTTGAGAGAGAGACAGAGAGAGAGAGAGAGAAAGAGAGAAGATGAATTGGGTTTGTTTAAAAGGTACTAAATAATTACTCTTTTCTACTCATGCATTATATTTTTCCTAAAAAACAAAAAAATTATTTTCTGCCCCAAACATATTTTAAGAATATCTTCCTAATTACATCCAGCCCTTCAAAAGATTAATTTCCTTTTTCTTTCTAAAAGCCTGCATAAAAGCATGACAAGTGAGTGTGAAAGGACAAGACAGCTTCAGCTGTGGGCCTGGCATCTCCACACAGAGGAGAGTGAGCGAGCCTCTCCACCCTAAGGGGGGACACACGGGACGGGATCCACATCTCTGAAGAAGCTTGAAAACAACAGAAACCACAACTGAGAGATTGTAGAGCCTTAAAGTTTTAACTGAGATGTATATAAATTTAAAGATAAGTGGAGACCTAAAATAATTCTGCTGACCACTGAACTTTTTAAAAAAATGTACCACAGACCACATCAGCCTCAACTACTTCCCTATTTCTTATAAAAACTGGCCAGATTTGCATGGATTAAGTAACTGCCTAAATTCATTTATCCACCTACTTGACACAACCTTAGAGAAATACATATGCTTACCTACACAAAAAAAAAAAATAGTTCACTTATCAAATTATTTCTAATTTTATGAGAGGGTTACTCCACAATTGCTGATCTCTCAAAGTATAAGCATATGCATTACCCTCTATCACAATTAAACCATTCCAAGATAGAAACAGCCCTTTTTGCATATATCCCCAAATGACTATAAAGGATAAATGCTTCTGAAATATTTCTCATAACACATAAATTACAGTTTTAAAATAAAGTGAGCTACCAAAGCCCATGCTCTCTGATACAATTCACTTTTCATATTCTAAAGGTATATTTCCTAGGCAATACACATGCTTTCTAATTTTAATTATGACATCATGATTCAGTATCTCAAAATAGAAAGTAAACCTACACTGCGAGTCATAAGACACATTCTTGTCTAAAGAAATCCTCACTAGAGTAGCCTTACTTGGGGAATCATGGATAGAGAACTGTTATTACAATTCTTGGACATCATACATGGCACATGCATTATGACAATTCATAATGTTTAGATACAATGGAAAGGATAGCTAGCTTTCTATTTACATCTGAAAAGTCTAGGAAGATACCAATTCCGAGAAGAATACCTGCTGGTTCTGATAGGCGGTGACAGTCGTGAAAACAGTTTCTGGAAAAGAGAATGCCTTCACTCCTTCCCCAGATGGCACAGGCTTGATGGGAGAAAGATCATCTCCACAATCTTTTCGGATGACATGGACGCGCGGTTGGTATTTGTGCATTGAATGAAGAATGATCTATGTCAAGGAAAGAAAAGTGAAGCTTATCAGGAACGTCTGCTCAATCTCAACACCATGACTAAATATTTAATAGTAAAATGAATCCCAGTTGAAAATGAAAAATTCCAAAGATGCAGAAATGCCAGTGTAATAAAGTATATCAACACTGGAGAGGGAAGGATAGAAAGTTACTTGTAAGATATACATAAAAATGCAAAAGGAAAAAGAAAATCATTATTTTGGTGGAACCCTGTGTACAACCATGTGAACTTAATATCAAATTTTCTGTATCTGAAAATGCAAAAATAAATTCATAAGCATTTTATTTATAATGAGCCGAATGGAATACAGGGTCTAAACCAATAAAACTGAAAGTGAGATTGAAATGATTATTTAAATTCCACTACACCCATCTCTTAAAAAATAAGTACTTGCACATCAAGGTTCTCTTCACAGAACATTCTTCCTCTGTTTATAACTGCAACATGTCTAGTCAAGGTCAAAGGGAATTTTAAGGATACCCCAGGATCTGCCTTGTTTGTGGCTCATGAAGTCTCTGATTTGTCTGGAGAGCGTAGAGTCCATGCCTCGACCACAACAAGGCTTCCAAAACTCAGACGCCGGGGATGGAAAAGCTGGCACTCTCAGACTCTGCTAGGGGAAATCTGACAATAGGGTTGAACTATCTTCTACCCAATGATTGCACTTCTGAGAATTTGTTCTTAAGGAAATAGTCCAAATCCAGAAAAGCATTTCATGTACAAAGATGTGTAGCATACCATTCCTAACTGGAAAAACTATAAACCACTTACATGAGTAGACTGGTTAGGTAAATGAAAGTCTACACAACGGGAAACAGTATTATTCATCCATTACTAATGCTGTTTAGAACATTTTTAACTACATGATGGAATGCTTTTTAAAAAAATCTTACATGATAAAAAAGGATCCAAGTTGTTTGTAAACTTATCACAGCAACATAAAAATAGTAAAAAGGACCCCTCCAAAGATATGAACAGTGATCATCTCTGGATGATGGGATTGTAGGTGAACTTTTTCTTCTACATGTTTTATGCTTTCAAGGTTGAGGAGCTAGGGTAAAGAAATAACCTCATCCAGTGGGATTTTCTATTTGCTGCTAGAGTCTGTATTCAAGTATTCATTAATGAGTTTAGTTAACAAGCCTCACTCTTTCCTAAGCTATATGATTTGAATGCAGGTTTTGGAGTGTTATCAGTTTGGAGGGAAAACGCATAAAGAAAAGTCTTGGAAAAAAACAGTGGTTGACCTGCCTCATGTTTTTCAGGATGCGGGCAGTTTAATAAGTCAAACTCAGAATCTTGGTCAGCCCAAACACAAATAGCCCTCTATCCGGAGACTGTATTACTGCCACAAGAGGATGTCTTTACTCTCTGGTAATAACCAGCACAGTGGTTAGTTTTGTTTTGTTTTGTATTTTTACCCTAAAATTTCCTATCAGTAGAGAAAATGCCCGGATAGCAGATCTAGTGATGGTGCCCACCAAACATGCTTGAAAGGGAGGCAGCGTAAGTATGAGGCAAGGAGAAGAGGGATCGACAGCCCTTATCATCAGCTGGGGACACACACACAAATCTGCAACCTCTGGAAAAGTCTCATTCCAGAGGTAAAAAAGGATAGAATTTCAGTAACCCATTAGTGGCTCACAAAACTAATTTATAGGGTTGCTACCAGAAATATTTTAAATAAATAAAATTATAAAATAAAGTACGGAACAGTGTGCTGCTTGTAGTAGCGATAAGTATTATCTTGCAAAACATTGTTTCCTGCGCGTGTGTGTGCACGCACACACACTAGGTCATAACACAAAATATGTCTGGCTTGTGAGAGTCAGTAAAAAGTGTGAAAAACACAGAAGCAAGATCTAATTCTAATGATTCTAATGATCAGCACATTCCAGAGCAGAAGAACAATTGGCGAAAGCTACTTCACGTTACACAAATAGAAAGTGCATGGCCAATTTCAGAAGACTACAATGAACTGACTTGGAATGAAGGAAACAAAAACTGATTTGGGTTTCTGTTTACTAGTCAATGAAAAGGAGTTTCTTTTGTGCTCTCAAGTAAATTTCTCCATACAGCTATGTACATTTTTATTTTATTTATTTGTTTCTATCCTCACCGAATCTCCAAAATGACTTAAGGTGAGGTCTATTGTGGTAGGGTACAGAAATAGCTGATATATGCCTATGTTTGCACATTAAAGGATAACTGTCAGTAGTAATCTGAAGATTATTCAAGTAAAATAATATTTCAGTACCATCTGTAGGAATTTAGTATATTTCTGGAAATTGTTAGGAAATGCTAAACAAGTCATCTTTATAACATAGCATTATTTGCTTTTTAATGAATTATCAAACTGATAATGACAAGTGGTCAATAATATTTTGCTTAATTAATAGAACAATTTGAACAACGAGAACCACTGGACTTATAAACAAGGAGACCACAATGACAATGCCCATCACTGAAACTCAAATAATCCTATGATCTGCATAGTGCATGCTTTCTATTCTGTTTAGATGGAAGAGTGTTTTGTTTTTGACCTTACCTAGCAGCACACATATCACATGGGCCTATGTCCCTAAATACAGAGTATAGGTTTGTAGATAAATACATGTTTTTTCGAGACACTAGGCTCAAGTCAAAAAAAGCATGATATTACTTATTTCCAACCTCATGGGCCTAAAAATGCCTGTAGTGTGACAGACATACCAGCTGTGCCTTAAAAACAGATCAATAGGGAAGCACTACCTGCTGACTGGAAACTTTCTAGATGACCTGTATGGCAGTGTTGGAACAAGTCAAGCAAAGGAATAAGGAGGAGCAGAGAACAAAAACTTGGCTGCCAGCATTTCCGTTGATACCAAGTACTGACACACATGGTAGGAATCAAGGCAGTCACAGCAGGTCACAAGCTCTACAGCAAGGCAGCCTTGGTTTTGTTGCAGGCGTGATGCTGTATATAAAGCACTCCTTACAAATATGTACTTTCAAATTCATCAGCTCATTTGATTCACTCAAAATTCTCTGGTTCCAATATAACCTATGAGAAAGCCAAGCCTCAGAGAGCCAAAGCAACTTGCCCAGGAACATGAATGTGCTGAACCGCTAAGCTGTTGCACGCTCTTTCCATCAGGGAGAGTGTGGCAATTTCCCCTGTAGTATCTTGCTTCCCCACCAGATTCTCCATGAGACATGAGAAGATGATGAGGACAAACTTAGAGCTAGGGTACCTCCATCTCAATGATTCCGCAGCAGATGGGAAAACAGACTCTTTCACAGGTCCCCTGGCTGTGGCTGCCTGGCCCTGCTTCCTTCCAAAGCACCCCAACACTGCAGGTATGAGTCTTGCTGAGGTTTAAGGAGCGCCTGTTAAATGTCTTCTAATTCTTCAGGGAAATACTCATCTAAATGTTTCCCTCCATACAGCAAATTCCAGGTGAACGTGATGAGAAGGAAATACCCTCCACCCCCAAAGCATGCTATCCAGCTACGCATGGGTAGCCCAAGGACCAGTCCTGGTTTGTATAGGATCCAACATAGAGCTGGCTAAGGATTCCCCAAGGAGCAAGCAGGGATGGATGATAAAGTCTTGATAGCATTCAGATTGACTGTGGAGTGGTGGGACATTTCCCCTCTAGATCCTTACCAATATTCCTCTCTAAACAATCTGTGGCATTTGAAAAGATGAAAAGTCACTTTAGGGTAACCACAATGACACATAATCTCATATCTCACGCAGTTCTAGGTCCAGTCACAGCCCTGGGAGAATCTGATTCCTGCATCACTCTGTGTGTAATAAAAGTCCCAGGTCTACATGGAGTTCTCAAGTCATTATCGTGAACACTTACACATCTTTATCAAAGGAAAACTGTGAGAGCACAAAAAAAGTAAGAAAGCGATTTAGAATGCAAGTTAGGAAATTACTTCTCATTTGAGCTCCAGTTTGATAAACTGGAGCTCAGCATCACTTCTTTTACAACTGTGGTGGGGCGGGGGGAGGGCACAACATAAAAGGGCAAAGAGGTGAGTCCCTGTGGGGTCTCTGCACGAGGAATGGGACAACTGAACTAGAAAGCTCCCTGGAAGCAGACCGTAAGGGTGTTCCTAGGCTCGGAATCACATCAACAACAGAATAAGAAACAGATTCCTAGTCTCTAATCTAACCTCATTTGGAGTCATCAAACTGAGTAAATGAAGACAACAGTTTCTTTATGAAGCCTTTCCAGTCTCGCCTGGTTGGAATAATGTGGCATCTGTACTTCTCTGAGTAGACAGTGTGATTATCTGTATGCATGTCTTCTCTCTCCATCTAGGCTAAAAGATCACCGAAGGCAGAGACTATGGCTTTTTATCTTTTAATACATTTTACAAAGATGTTTGTAAAAATATGTTTTTTAAATAAATAAGAGAATTTTTCCACCTACATTCTCCTCTAGTATTAACTGATAGATGCATTTTTACCATTTGCAAAGGCAATTTCCTTGCTTCCAAAGTGCACAGATACGTGTCATTCTCTCTTGTTCCCCATACACATTAATTACCTCCCTTTATTAAAGTATTACATCCTGCCACAACCTTAAAAGAAAGATTTCACTGGCAGATGACACACTTCTCTGGATTTTGCCTGTTTTCTGACATGTTTTTTGTTTTTCCTAATACTGAAATATAATGTTATTTAGTTATAAACACCGGAGTTTCAATTTGTATTCTATTCTTTTGTGTTTTAAACAAATGTTGTGTGATAATTAACTTTATGTGTCAACTTTGTTAGGCCATAGTATCTATATATTTGGTCAAACACCAGTCTGGATGTTACTATGAAAAATACTTTTTAGATAAAATTAACATTTAAATCAATAGACTTTGAGCAAAGCAGATTACCCTCCATAATGTGGGTAGGTCTTATCCAATCAGTTGAAGGTCTTAAGAAAATAAGACTGAGGTCCCTGAGGAAGAGGAAATTCTGCCCCCAAACTGTCTTCAGACTTGAGCTACAACATCAGCTCTTTCCTGGGTCTCCTGCCTGCCAATCTGCCCTGTAGATTTTGTACCTACCAGCCCCCAAAATTGCATGGGTTAATTCCTTCTGTCTCTCTCTCTCTCTCTCTCTCTCTCTCTCTCTCTCTCTCTCTCTCTCTCTCTCTCTCTCGATTAATCTCTATCTCTATCTCTCAATCTCTCTATGTGTGTGTATGCACACACAAACACACACATCCTATTGTTTCTGTTTCTCTAGAGAATACTGTTTGAAATAAAGTCTGGTGAAATTACAAAGTTAAAATCAAATGAGTAGATAAATTACTAGATTTATACCTAGTATTATAGATGTCAGATATTAGACATACATCCAGAAACTTTATCTGAAAGAATGAGAATTATGAAATGACTGTGTTAAATTATTAAAAAGAAGTTTGTACCTCATATATGACAGTATATAAGTTTGAGACCCAATTATCTTTTTAAAAGATATATTCCCAAACTGTAGAACTCAGAAAAGTAGAGTATATTTAAGCTTTTTAAAACAAGTAACACTTGATGACATTTTTAATTTTTCTATTCCAAAAAAATAAAAGATCCCTCAATGGGCATGCTGACAATATTTCACAGTCAGCTCCTTCAATGAGACAGAAGTAGCTAGTGTTCTTTCATTGAAGTCAAGTGAAAAATAATTGGAACAACTTGACTGTATAAATAAAGAATAAAAAGAAGAGAAATGAAGTCATGCACTAAAATATAGGGCATGAAGTTGGATTCAGAAGTGAAATCTACTATGCTACCTTTCTGATTCTGTTTTAAATCATAAAAGGCAACAAATAAACAAAAGCACTGGTAAAGTGAGATAGATGTGTCTTAAAATCTAGATACTGCATTTGAATCACAATGAAATTTGTACTTGAATGTTTTCATTAAGGTCAGTTGCTTAAGTTATTGTCTAGCAACTTGCAAATCATATCCTGTCATCACAGTATTACCAGTTTGTGACAGTTTGCATTTTGTTTTAAAAGTTTCGCTCATAAATATGCTATCTTTCTGTTACCCCTTTGAGAAATGAACTAGTTGGTATTCATTTTATGTATGATGTACTAGTGAAAAGGCATTTTAATCCTGCATCAATCAAAACTCTCTCAAATAACAGAAACCTAATAGAAATGCTAACTTTGAATGAAAATCATCATGTATCCAGAGTTACTTATTTATAATGTAGAAATCTTGCCTTGGAACAATACTATATAAAAATTAATAAGGTGTTAAAAATGACTATATTATCTGAATGGCTGACTTTGACTTACATATCATGTTTCAGCGTTTTTAGACTAAAACGAATTATTATTGTAACATATTTTGATACCTCAGGTGTCATTATAAAACAATTGGGAGCTTGTAGATGGAATATTATTGACAAACAATGAGCCTCAGCTGGAAAAAGAGCTGAATGCAGGCAGGACACAATAAATCATTATTCTATTTAACCCAACTCCCAAGTATTCATAGTCAAAGTATAATAATTAGCACCTTATGGAATTTCAAACAAATTTTTTTGCTAAAACATCTGCCTGGGCTTCTTCCATTCCAATACAAATGCAGTATCTAGTTTTAATCTATTAAGTGCTTCATAGGATACTCTGGCCACAGGCATAGTCTCTGATGCAAGTATCACCTTGATCTGATACAGTTTATGCACATGTTGATCAACCAAGACAGAAATATATGATCTTAGTCAAGTTCATTTCCTTCAGTCTGGCACAATATAGATATGGATGTGCCATCAATGGTGGCAAATTAAGAAGGTCATCTACTCACATGGCCTTGGTCATCCAGTTCATTGTTGGTGAGCTTTAACTTGTCGAAGCTGATCACTTGCCTCATCCAAGTCTCCCCAGAGGCAGGCGAGTCTGGATGAATGTACACCCGGGGTGGCACAGGGGAGTCAGCATTTCCTGCCACCATCCATTTAGAGCTGTGGTAAACATACCTAAAAGGCAAGACAAGGCTCAGTACCTGCACTATTGCTTTCTTGGAATTTCCAATTCAGTAGAATCAGACAAAATGTGAACCTTTTTTTTTTTTTTTAAGTCTAAAATACAGTGATTTGCTCCTTACATCCAATGCATATAAAATAAGATTTCAACAACTTTTTCACAGCTCTCTGAGGCAGCAGTGACCTATTGACCACTCAAAGTAAGTGGTGTGTTAAGGATTTAGTGAAAATACGCATGCTATCGCCACCATAAATGCAAGTATCCGAATTCTTATAAATCACACTTATTCACGTTACTCATTCTGTCTGTATTCTGATAGTTTCCATTTTTCATCTGGATAGTCAATGGACATGAAGAAACTATTAAATGGTCAAGCTCACCTTTAAGTAAATTTCAAAAATACTTGAGAGTCATACTATCTTAAAGTGCCCCACTTCCTTTAACACTTCCCATTTTAGGCTTATGTATAGGCTGATGGAATAGATAGGAGAAAGTCAAGGGGAAATTTCCAAAAGTTTCAGTAACTTTTATTTTCATATAAAAAAAAATTCATCTATTATCATTTAGAGTTATTTTTTCTTATTCTATTACACATAAATTGAGGATAAAGTATTCAGTTGAATTTTTAAAGTTTGTGTAGGCTTTTATCTCCTATATTTATCTTTCTTAACAGTTGTAAAAAAATTCTGTAAATAGTTTTTAAATACCACTAATTCAAATATACATTAAACTTTAAAAATTATGGCATATCTAATTAATATTACTCTTCTAATTAAGAGATAAAACTTTCTGTTTATATAGGTTAAATATGTTGACTCTAAGAATAATAAATTTATATAACAGTTTCAAGTAATAAAATCACATTTAACCCTACATTCAGATTATTATTTTAGTGTTAAAATACACCAATTCAAAAACTAGAAACTAGTATAGCAATGACTGACTTAGAAAATGAAATTACTGTATATACTTAGGTGTTTTTCTTACATTTGTATTTTAAAATATGGTATAGAATTTAAAGCTATAATTTACAAATAATCTCAGAGAATTCTACCTGTACAGCATGCAAATTTCTTTTTAAAATAGCATGAAACATTTTCATAACATATCTGGTGTTTCAGAGATGGTATTTCAAATATGGTTACTTTACTCTATTTGAGTTCAATATGCCTTCTACTCTTTAATTCCTTTCACTGGGAAAAATACATCATCACAAAATTAAGAATAATTTTTAAAAACTTCCTTAATTGGTATAGTGTAATTTCAATAAATAAGTTCCTAAGTTCAAAGGCTTTTGTGAATATTAATTTTACATTTTAATAAATTACAACCATTTTAACTTGACCAAATAACACTTTGATAACAGACATTAAGCCAAAAAAAGTTTTTCCACTACTGCTGAAAAAGTTGCAAAATCAAATGTAAATCGTAGAAATGAAGAAAAACAACTGCCCTATGGATATAGTGTTATTACCAAAATAAATAGAGTAATAAACTCTATCAAAACTTTGGAAAAGTATGCAAATTGAATAATTCAAAAATCTACACCCACTAAGAGAATAAATGCTACCTATTACATATTCTTTTTGAAACACTCTAAGTACAAATGCTAAAAGCAAATTTCTTGGGAAGCAATATAAGCGATAGCAAACTTGTGTTTTACAATTTGATCATTTAAAATCTGGTATTTTAATATTAATAATTGAAATCGCTCTTGCTTTACGTGAAAGTAATGAGAATCGGTTAAGTAAAACAAACCATCCAAAATATACGAAAGAGATTTGGAGAAAGAAATAGGAGACAAACTTAGAAGATAAAGGAATACTTCTAAGTTCATTAAAAATTACATTATAGTCCTCAGCACAAAACCCACATTAGACTATGGATTTTAAACCAAGTATATTTAAATAAAAAACTTCAATGTCTTCTAGCTTCTGTTATGCAGTATATGTATATAATTTTAGCAAAACTTCCTAATGAGTTATTGAATTAAAATAAGTAATACAACTTATATACAAAACACACATAATAAAACTGTCCTTTTTATTACCAATTTTTTAGTGTTCCATATGTGCCTGTACTAATTAACTCTGTATACTTTGACACCATAAACTTGTTTCCAAAAAGCAACTCCCTAAATTTTAAAAAGCGATAAAAATCAAATCTGATTTCATTTAAAAACTTACTAAATGTTCTAGGTGTTTATGAAAACAAACAAACAAACAAAAAAAACAGAAACAAAGAAGACCAAAATTTAGAGCAGCATTTTCTGGTCTTCTACTTAAAATCTCCTTTTTTAAATGTTTGCATTTTTAACTCTTCAGGAAAATAAAAAGACTCATCATTAAAAATTGTTGATTTGCTTACTTGAATAAGAAAAACAGCAAAGAAAGGCTGTTTTGATACTGAAGAATGTATATTTCTTCCAACTTTACTTGATGTCTACATAAATATATTCTCTTTCAAAACCCAAATATCACAGTTTAAAAAAAAAATTACTGTGTTAACTATCAAAAAACAACAGTAAGGTAACAAATTCATTACCACTTTAAAGATGTCAATATCATAATGAATTATGAGATTTTATTTTTCTAAATTGTAAAAATCCGTCAATAATTTTCTCAAAGTAAAGGGGAAAAGCCTGCAAACAATGACAATTTTGGATGTAACCAGATAAAGGGGATTTATTTAAAGAAAACAATCACAAAGAATATAGAACATTTCATTAAATAGGATGTCTATGTACAAGCTTTACTTACATTTCCTCTCAAAATTCTAATTGAAATGTAAATCAATATAAAAGACAGGTTTAGTTTGGCAACAATGAAGTATTAAAAGTCCTCAGTACTTAAAGACATTTCTAGATCTATTAAAAGCAAAACAAAAATTAAGTTTCCACATTTACTGGAAGAGAAGGCATCCTCTGGGCTATCGGATATGATGGGTGCTGGATTATGGATCTGGGGATTCTATAGGCTTTTGGAAACAAATATCATAGTCATCACAGATCAAATAGGCATAGCCTACAAAATTCTAGTGTTTTCTTATCCTTCTGTACCCATCCGATCACTGTACCTGTATCTTTTGTTGTCCACTGGCACAATATCCATGGCAATGTAATATTGTTGATGAGGATCTAATCCTGAGATCTTCACTCTCATTGCTGGAAACATGCGCCTATGTATAAAGGAGGGCAGGAAAGAGAGTTTGGGTTTTGTTTTCGTTTGTGATTACATATGGAAAACGAATAAGCAAAGAAACCTCTGGAATCTGTATTTTTCACACGGACAAATTTATAGCATTCACTTTGGTAATTTAATTCAAAGAATCAGAGCACAGGACATATCAAAACTGAGGCTGTTAAATGTAATTTGCTGTACCTTGTACTTGCGTTCTGTGTTTACTGAAATGTCAGTATAACTAAGAGCATAAGAATTTTGTACACCGAAGGAGTAAAGGCACTAAAGAAAGTATTTTTTAAACAAAAATCAATCAGCATATTCACTTTAATAATAGAAATAATAAAATATTCCAAATAGTAGAAATAGAAAATTTGAATTTCTAAAAGTGATAAAATATATTATAATGTGAAATTTTAAAAGGGTTATAAAAAACCACAAGGAGCCAATGTGCCATGCTATAACCAAACAATATGTTCTTTATTGAGACAGGACTTCCTGTCTGCAGCATGGTAAAGGTGAAGTGCAAAAGTTGCTCTAAATTTGAAAGGTATAGTAAAACTTCTTTATTGAAAGCAGAAACTAAACACAATGTATATTTACCAAATCATTCCTTCCCCCATTATAACCTGAAAAATACTTTCTTATTTAACCACACTTACTCAAAACACTGCAATTAAGACAAATGAAAATCCGAATTTCTCGTGGCTCCCCACAAATGCATATCAAAGGAGATGTAAACTAAATGCACTTATCTTTTTAAAAGAGCACATAGCAAGGAATACAACAGCAAATTATTGTATATAAAAAAACAAATAGAGCAGTTCTTTCTCTCTTTTTTTAAACTTCCATCTAATGATTTATGTCTAGGACCCTTCCAGTTAATCTAATTTTTGCTAATTTAACCTTATAACACAAATTTTAGTACTGTTATTTACCAAATTTTTTCTATAGCAATAATGCCATTAAAGACCTCATGCACAAAAAAGAAAGTCCATTATTCCTAACTAGGCATGAGAACAGTTTAATACGCTGGCTGTTTTAGTGTTATTTCAGTGCACCTGTAAGATAAAGAGTAAAGGTCTTTAACTACATCCTTTATAAGACAACTGTTGCTTTGTGTTGTTGAAGACTGAATTTGGATCATTAATAATAGCTCTGTGAAAATGCAGAAGGCAGCATATGGATTCAATAAAATATGTTTTTGTAATTTCTAATAAGTTTGGATACTTTTATGCTATCCAGGTTTTTGCCATGTGTACTCCCTGAAAGAGTTGTGTGTGCTTTTAAAGTTCCTTTTAAGGAAGATATCATTCATAGATTTCACTGCACTAAATGAACTGAAAACTTTAAAACACAAATATTTCTGTGCCTCCCTCAAATTAATATGATCTGGCCCAAAAATCCGTTTATTTTACTAACTGATGGATGTGCAAATTTCACACTTTCAAAAAACGGTTATAACTTCTTACAAACTTTTGTTAGTATTCTTCAGCAAATTTAGGTTAATATGTTGTATTTCCTGTAGGAAAAAACGTTAGCTACGTAACTGTGGATCTACAAACAGAATGGTTTTCAAAAATCAGGGTAACCATTTTTGCAGGGATTAAGCATGTATTACCGAGAAGTCCAATAACTTTTCATCTTAGTCTAACATCAAAATAGCACAACACATCACGTTCTCACATTGTTTCTCACATTGCAAGGATACCTTTAGATAAAGAACCAACTTAGATGTCTCGAATATGAAAAAGCAAATCATGGTTTTCTAAAAAGTAAACTTCGTTTTCACATGGGGGTAGATTTGTTCCATGAACCAGAAACAATAACTACAGCCTAAATAAATGCCTGCACAGACGTAAATATGACCACGAATCTGTAACTACCCTGCACGCAGAGTATCAATCGCAATGGCTACCGCCTTGGCAGCGACAGTGATTTTCTTCGGAGCACCCTACAAGAGAGCGGCGGGGCTGTGCCCCTCACTGACTGCACTGCGGGATAGGTAGGCAAAGCCACTTTCAAAAGTGATCCACTACCCGGGACCTTGTCCTGTTTGTGTGAACATGCTAACCAGAGACCCCACCGCGCTGCAGGCCCTTCTTCTTCGTAACCCACCCAAGGGGTGGGCTGAGGCCAGGGCTGGGGGCCATTCTTGCCAGATCGCCCTTTACCTGCCCGCCTTGGTGATGATCATCTCTGTGCCGATCTCGTGAAAGCGCTTCCAGAGTTCAGCTCCCTGTAGATCTACCCGCGGGGCCTGCGGCGAGGGCAGCGGGGTCCCGGGCCTGGCCAGGGCGGGCGCTGGGGAACCCTTCGGTGAGCCTCCCGGGGACGCCAGTGGGGAAGCGCCCTGCAGGAAGCCGTCCTCACAGCCGCCTGGGCAGCAAAGGGTAGAAAGGGGTAACCCGTGAGAGTTCAAGAGGCGAATCCAGATGGGGAGATGGACCGCACGAGGGTGGCTCAGGAGAGAAAAGGACCAGGAGAAAAGGGGAAGCTTTTCTGCCCTCGGGTCCTTCTAACAAACAGGTCTAAGGTTAAACACCCCCACTGCCTGCCCGTCTAAGGGAAGCTCAACCCTCAGGTCCCGAGTCCTGGAGAGTTGTGCGGGCCGCGTATGGGACTCCCCGCCTCCGCCAGATCAAGGCCCCAAAATATGTTTCGCGCAGCCGCGGGGGTCCCGGATGTGTGCCCCAGGGCAGACCCTGACACATCCCGCGCCCCCCAGAGCACAGCTTAGTGCCCGGCCCCTGGGCCCAAGCGCTGGGGCCTTGGTTCGTAATAGGCGACCGAAGCTCCTGGCTTTGGGCTGGGCCGGAGGCACCCTCTAGAAAGCTTTCAGACTGCGCTCCCGCCGAACTCCCCGGCCGCCCTGGCCAAGCAGTGAAGGGCCAAAAAAAAAAAAAGCGCAAAAAGCAAGCCCACGGTCGCTGTCTGCCTTGGCAGCGGGAATCAATAGTGGATGGGAAGGGAACGGTTCAGTTACCCTTCGGGAAACCACGTTTGCAAACACGCCGCCCTCTTCCTGGTTTGCCCAAACGGTTTAGGGCATTCGTTCCGGTTGGGACGGGGGCGGGTTATACCATCGCTCCCTCCACCTCCACGCTTTTAAAAGCTAGGAAAGAAAAAAAGAGCACCCAAAGACTGGACCCCCCAAGAGAGGCCGATGCGGAAAGCACAGCTCTGCACGGCTGAACGGAGCAAACGGCAGCGGCTGAGAGTGCGGATCGCCGACTGGGCGGCGGCAGCATGAGAAGCGAGGCTGGGAGCTGCGTTTTAACCGTCTGGAGGGTGACACGAGTTGCGCGGCGAGAGCGACCAGGGCAGCAGCGAGCTTTGCGCCCTGACACCCACGGCCAATGCGCTACTGGTTAAGTTGCCTCGGGCGCGTAGGGACACGGCGCTCGCTCACGCCGACAACTCGTGGAAGTTCAGGTTCTCCGCGGCCGTGCTGGATGGCAGGACCTGGCTGGCTGGGAGGGGACGCGTCGCAGAGAAGTTGGGCGGAAAGGGGCCGACTCACCCGCAGCTCCGCGGGAGCCGCAGCTCAGCTCCAGGTCTGCACAGCCTCGGGCGGGCCCGGATGCCGCCCCAGCCGGCGGTGGGAGCGCAGCGCCTTCGTCTCCCTCAGGGGAGCTCTTTTCGCTGCTGCGGCTGCAGCCTCCGTCATCTACAGCCCCGGACGCCTCTTCGGCGTCCAGCTTCCGCCGCTTTTTCTGAAGCTGTTGCTGCTTTTCCGCGCCGATCAGCGCCTCCACGGAGAAGGCGTGCGCCTTAAGGCTTAGCATGCTGCACGGAGAGCCCCTCCGCTTCTCGGCCATCCCCGCCGCTCGGCGCCCACCCGCCCCTCGCTCATATACACTCACGCGGCACACGCGCACACTCGCTCTCCTTCCCCCACCAAAATTTGAACGACTCTTGGGGCTTCCCGCAGGCCGAGATCTTCCCCCTTCCCCGCCACGGGCAAAAACAAATTTGGTGTTTCCTCTTTCTCGCTTGTGTTGGGATCCGAGGAACCAGCGACGCGCCCGCCAAGTTTCCTTTCCTCGGTCTCTCGCGCGCTCAATGATGCACTCCTTCGCTCCCACCCCTTCCACCTCTTCCTGCTGTTCCAAGATCTGACTCGACTGATGCGCCAGAAAGGACTAACATGGGTAAAAAACACTCTGCGGACACAAATTAGGGATTGTAATTGAAATTTGTTGCCTTGATCTGTCAGCACTTCCAGTCAGGAGAGCGGTGGGAAGAACTTGCTCATTAGTGTCAATAAAGCGGAGGGGGTGGAGTCCGTGTCCCTGTCAATCACCGAGAAGGCTGACCAATCAGGAAGCGCCGACGCCGTGCAGCCCGCGCCCACTTCCTTACAAGGTCGCAAAAAACCTAGAGCGAAAAGCGCCGCCGTCTGGCTTGGATGTGCCAACCCCGGGCGCAGAACCGCGTCGGTCTTGCTTCCAATAGCCCTGTCCAGCCCAATCTCCAGCTTTCCTCACCAGGACCTGGAACCGCTAAAGGCTCCTGACTTTAAATCGAGATGATCACCAAGTTAGAATATCAAGAATCTTTTAAAAACCTTTAAGTCCCGTCCCACTCCCTACCACTTTATATTGCTACAACTCGGAACATTTTGAGGTGTGAGGAGAATTCACATCCACTGGGCCCATCTTTTCTCATTCAAACATTCCTGTGCTCACTCTGTGCCCGACATGACACTAGGCTTACTTATTTGTTTGTTTATGTTTTACTTGGTGGATTTTTCTTGGGGAGGGAGTGAGAATTCACGATATACTTAAATCCTTCATATTTAGGAGAACAAAATAAGCTCAGACCCTCACATGAACTGGTTAGTAAAAGTATGCCCTTTCTTGGAGCCTCCCTTTTCTTTAGAAGCATTAAGTTAATTAAAAACGTAGGTCGTGGGATTTTAATTCTG
This sequence comes from Rhinolophus ferrumequinum, assembly GCF_004115265.2. Lineage (NCBI taxonomy): Eukaryota > Metazoa > Chordata > Mammalia > Chiroptera > Rhinolophidae > Rhinolophus > Rhinolophus ferrumequinum. The sequence goes on from NC_046286.1 coordinate 43,029,052, forward strand.
TATGTCTTTAATAATAAGGACTTAATTTTAAAACCCCTAAAAACTTCGCAAAGTGAAATAAGTTTTAAGATGCAATAAAATTTCCCATTGCTGTGTTTTTAAATATCTCTGTAATTTAACCTAATTTCATATTTGTCCTGCTTTGGACAGTTTGTCACATCTTTTTTTCCCTCGGGCTTTTAAAAGGGACAACTTGTTTATTTAAAACAATTTTTTTTAACAACAACAGTTTTTTAAAAAATAATGATGAACGTATATTTATACAGTTGCTTGTAATCTCAACTTTACTTTTGGTCAGGATTAACAAAAAATGGGTTGTAAATAGAGCAAATCTCTTGTGGAATAAAATTCATGATGCATATTACTCTTAAATCTTTGGTATAAAATAGACGACAAAGGATTGTTTTTCTTCTCCCTCGCTCAATTCAACCTCCACAATTGTTGGCTGCCCTATTATCTCTAACTTCTCTCTAAACTTTCAGTAGAGCGATTCAGCGAGTAGCTTCACCACTGCAAACATTTCACCAAAGCTCGGCGAACGAGTGGTTCCTCCAAGGCGACCGTAAGAGTGGGAACCTGAGCCCGCAGTGCCCACAGCCATCACGCACTCGCCGCCGGGTGGGGTCCGACAGCCTCAGGGTCAAAAATAACTCCCTAACACTCTTGGGGAAGAGGCCCTTTTAAAAGCTGGAGAAACCGATTCAACCGGGAGGAGTTGTTTTGCATTTGTTTAACAAAAAAATAAAAAGGCTTTGCAAACTGTTGGGACTCCGCGGGCCTCCATGCTCCGCGGAGCCCCAGGCCGGTAGTATAGCCTAAAAAGTAAGAGCAGACCAGGTTTCTGAAACCTAGCGGAGGACCAGCGCCCGCCTAAGAGAGCGAAAAGGACTGGAGGGCTTGGGCCGGGAATTGGAGTGGGACGAGGCGGACGGGGGCCGGCGCAGACGATGCGGGAGGCTGCGCCGGAGCGCTGCGAGGCTGAGGCGTCTGAAGCCCACATCAGCAGCCTCCGAGGACGCAGGGCCCTGCTCTAGGTCCAGGCTCTCGGTGACCCGAAGTTGGAGAGACCCATGGCTCCTGCGGGCCGACCTTGAGGCCTCGGAAACTTTGAGGCGCTGAGAGGCCCACGAATTGAGTCGCCCGGGCCCTTAGGCCTACTCGGACCCGGCGGCAGGGAAAGGAGGAGCGGCTCGTTGGCAGAAACCGGAGTCCGCCAGGGACTAACGCGGTTTCCAGAAGCGAAGCCTGCTTTGTGGACGGGTTCTTGTCCATTTGTCCTCCCTGTGGCTCAACTGATTTAGAAGGGACTGCACGAGACTGCCGGGCGCTCCCAGGATCACACAGCCCCAAAGCCTCCTCTATGCCTCCACCACTTCTTTCGCCTTTACCCGGGACAGCGGGGGGCTCAGACCCGGGAACGCGCGGACGCCCGAGGACTTGCGTCCATGTAGACTACAAGTTGGAAACCCGGGCCTCACAGACACTCGCACATGTCTCTTAGAAATAATCCGGGTGTACACTGGGTGCTGGGGGGCGGGGCGAAGGCGCTGTTCCCCTTAGTCAAGGTCCAGGCTGGACTTCGGGAACCAGAGCGATGGAGTCGCACCGCCGCTCGCCGCCTCAGGCTGGTGTTGAATCGGGTTCAGGCTCCGGGGCCAGCAGGACCAGCTGTCCTCGACCCCGCGAAGAAGCGGGTCACAGACCTCACCGCACCCTGACCTTCGCTCCTGAAGACAGGGGAGCCGAACCTCTCCCTAGCGCGGGAGGGAAGAAAGGCCGGAGTTGGCAGGCAGGCGGAGACTCGGCCTTTGGAGGGGTGGCAAACAAGTTTTCTCAAAAACGTGGCACGTGCCTGCAGGGGCTGAGCCAGGGCCTTGCACTTTGCCAGTCAAGAGAGCCAAGGAAACAGGGACAGGGCGCGAATTGGCAGGAGAAAAGCTCGGCGCGTGCGCGCGTGTGCACGTGTCTGTATGTGCACGTGGCTGTGGACGCGCGAGTGTGCACCTGCGCGCATGTAAACATGGGTGGGTGTGTATGTACCTAAGAGCGTGTGCCTCCCATCACTTTAGAAGAGAAAAGGTGTTTTCCCAGTATGAGCTATGTTACGGAAAACGATTAAAACTGAATTAAACTGTCAGGCCCCTGGCAAGACTAGCCGAACTCCGTTTCAAATAAAAGTTACCCAGGGAAGAACATTACCAAAGTGGGTCTGTCTCAGGGACTGGGGGTCGGGTGAGCCTTTCGTGTCCTGCTCTGGGAGAATGGTACCGAGGGGAATTCGTATCCAGCCAGATAGCAAAACTAACTGGGGCGGAGTGTGTGTGTGCGGGGAGGGGAGGGGGGCGAGTTTTTAAAAAGCATATCCGGTTCCTCTTCCTTATTTTTCTTGGTGCAGTTTAAAATTGGGCAGTCGTGAAGGATTCTGTTTTAAAGTGCATTCTGTCGGCTCCCGCTGTGCTTTCTAGCCTACAGACTATTTACACTATATACATACATATATTTAGGGAGGACTTGCTATTTCATCTTATTTGACATATTTCATCTTACTTGATATAAGCTACTTGTATTTTATTTAGAAACTTTGTTTATTTCTAAATTTAAAAATCATATGCGTCAGGATTGCATTCTCTAGAGAGACTTTTTTCTCGTTTATATTTGACAATCTCTGTAAGAGTTTCTAACCCTTACGTTTGATTTCCCAAACTGAGGACCTGACACAAGGATGTAAACCCTAGCACACAGGGGAGTTTGTCTGTTCTCGGACCCTGAACTCGAGGCACATCAGGTTATCCCAAACTTTCCACACAGGCACGATCCGGACTTCCTTCTCACGCATAAAAAAGATGCTTATTGTTAGCTAAAAAATGACCACGGTGAGAAATACGGAAATAGAAGGGAGAGTGGGGGTGAGCAAGTACCCAGTTCAAGCACTAAGAGGGATACTTGTTTGGCACCGTTACTTTGTAATTAGGAGCCCTATCCTAATTCTTGTAGTGGATTTCCGAAGCTGCCCTGAACCACTGGGCAGGGTCCCACAGGGGGCTGGGGTTACTTCTCTCCTCCCTTCCCCTATCCTTTCCCACTCTTTTCTTTGCACATACTCTTCTCGCCTCTCCCTCTGATCTGGGTTAATAAAAAACAATAAGTTATAATCTATGTAAATGTACAAAGGCTTCGGGAGTAAATAGGGCGGCCAACGGATGGACCGCTGCGCTTTCGCTGGCCTCCTCCCTGCCAGATTCCAGGCTGCAGCTGCAAACATAGGCCCCGTGGAGAAAGCTAACCCGAATCGCAGTTCCTCGCTGCTCGCTTTTGCTGCGCATTTGCACGCACAGACAGCACCTCCCCACGTGCTGGTGACTGTTTACTATCCTTCTCTTCCAACGACCAGTCTCTTCCTGATTCCCGTCAGCTGCGACCAAGTCCTGCTACAAAAGAACTCTCACGGCCCACGGAAGAGCCCTTCGCGGCTCCCAAGAGCCCCAACTCAGTTCCGGTCGGGAGAGATTATGTTCTAATGTTGTTTTTGTTCATTTTGTTCAGTCAATGTTCATTTTTTACTGGGGCTTAGGGGAGGTGCGAGGTTTGGGGAGAGCCAAAGGAGAGTGTACTCTGAGGGTAAGCTTCCTTTCATATCTCTTTTCCTCCCACCTTCAAGTTCTCCAGCGGGGAAGAGAAAGGAAGGGAGAGAAGGGATCTCTGATTTGGTGGAGGGGCGGTGAAGTAAAGAACCAGAGATGTGTCTAGAAGAAAACTCGCTCGGCTGAGCGAATGAGCTTCCCCACTCGTCCAATTTCCAGCAGTATTTGCTCTGCCTCCAGACGATACTGCCGTTATTTTTCACTCTGTGCGTGAAAATCCACCGCCTTCACTTCCTCATGCATTGACCCAGACTCCTCCCACACCCCTACAGTTAGGAGTTAGTAACAGAAATGTCCAAGAAGGCAACACTTGTCTCAATCACTAATACCTGATTCAGATATAAGATGTCTTAAAGGACATAATGAAATTAACACCAGATGTAAAAGAATACCCAAAGATGGGTAGGTAGACATTGCTGATACTAATATTGCAACAGATAGATTTGCACATAAGTCAAACTGAGACAACGAATGGGGAAATTAAATAATATTCTCCAAACAGTTAATAAGCATTCCAATAGTTTATGCTACATGATATGATGTTTAAATTGATATGTAAAATATGTAGCTTCATATTCTTTGAATTAAATATTTAATGCTATTTTCCCCTATAAACAAATATTATCTTGAGTCTACAGATTTAATAAAATGAATTGAAAATGGAACTAAGTGCCCTGTTTAGACTCCGTTTAAGAATCACTAGGTATGATGTTTAGCTTTTTATAAAAATCATTACACCCTCTAATTGGCTGTAAATTGGGACCTGTTCTCGTATTTCACATCTGTAGATACCAACAGTTCTTAAACAGTGGAAATTCTGTGCACATTTATATAATCTGCTGAAAGTATAAACAATGAAGAATGTGGCTGGAATTTATTCATATTTTTGTACTGACAGATGAGGCATTTCAGTTTCAACTGAATGAAAGGACTTTTAACAGATTAATTTAAAGCTAGCACTGGAACTGCACAAAAAGAAGTGAGCTATTGAAAAATAGTATTAGCATTGGGAATGAACCCTGAATTTAAACATGTGAGCAAAAAAAGTTGACAACAAACTACGACTTTTCTATATGACTTTTGGTTTTGTTTTGTTTTCACTTTTAATTGTGAAAACTCTCCCATCTTTTACTAAGTGTATCATAAACAATTAAGATAGATGAAAAATGGAAGGGCTTGGGGTTCCCCCTTTTTATATAAAATATTAAACTTTGTCTCAAATAAGAATTTTACTGGAATATACTTCCAACCTGCGTTTTCAGGAAGAACCAAACAAGAATCTTTGAGCAAAAGAATAAAGTACAGTGATAACAAGAGGAACTCTACCAAAACATTTAGACGTTTTGCTTATAAAGAATCCTCAGCATACACAATACTGCATTTCTGAATTACTGCATTTCCAAATCCAGTCTCACTAAGAAAGGGGAAGGAAAAAAATTATCTCAGTCTATGCATAATTGGTGATGTAAATTTAGAATAACTAGCATTTCTAGAAAGACTTGTGCCTTTTTTCATGTTAACCTTTAGTCTTTGGTGCAGGTTCCTTCTCAAATTACATAAAATGTACTTTAAGAAGCACTCACTACCTGCTACAGATGTCCAAGAAAAACTGAATTATGGAAGTCGGAAACATATGGCAGTTGCCTATTGCACAAGGAAGGTACATATGAAAGTTATAAATTTCTTTATTTAAGTCAGCATTGTAAACGCATTTTATAGGGTTCACAGTATGTATTACATCTGTAGATTTAATTTTTGAAATATACATTTTTTGGAGATATTTGTGGTTTGGGATTCTAAGAGAAAGAACTCATCTTTATGTGTTACAAATAAAGACAAACACAACAACAAATAAAAATAAATATGTGGAGAGGCAAACATTTTTCTTTTAATTTTCCATCTGGTTGTACTGAAAAGGACATCAGACCATCTATTGGCAAAATATTACTCACAACACAGGAGTTGCCCGTCAGCAGAGAGTGCTGCATTTATTGAGTTCCTGCTCAGAAGAAGTAGAGAGATGTCAACTTGAGCGAAGCCAGCTAGGGGCTGATATAAAAACCACCACACTAAGAATTGGACCACGCAACTGTCAAAATTTCAACAATTCAGTTTGCTCTTGAGAAAAATTTCCCGCTACTTTTTGATCTTTTCCCCCATTAAATTAGATTTAATTGTATTTCATTTAACGTCCTTGAAACCACATGCTTTGATTGCAATCATAATTTAATATTATATATTGAGTATTATCAATGGATACTAAGTACTATCAAATATCAGGGTATCTTCCCTTAAAACCTTCAAGGTCATTTAAAAATAATCCCTCCAATTCTCTACCTGAAGCCCCCTATGGTATCTTTAAATTTAATTTTAATTTGTGGACTTTAAGAGTCACAGCTGTCTTGTTCCAGTTTATTTGGAGAAATGTTAGAATCAAGTTATGTGAATGGTCTTGGTCAAAAAGGAGTTTAAGCAAATATATAATTGTTTAAATACCCTAAGCTTGGGGCAGGTGCCTACAGGTAAGGTCGCTGTGGGTTCACGGCAAGAAAACCATCCTCAGATTTCCATTATAGAAGCCTAGGGAAACTGGAGAGGCTGATCTCAGCTTTGTTGTGCCAGAATAAAATCTACTTGGGGGGAAGGGGGAGGAATGGTAATGCAAAATAATAGCAGATGCGTCTTCCCAGGCAGGAGTTTTATTTGGTTGTGTTTTGAGTCCCACTTTGTGATCAATTGGTGAGTAGTCGCCAGTGTGGGTTTTCTCTCATCCAGTTCCTGCCTTAGTAGTCCTGGCCAAGCTTTTGACCGCTGGGTCTATGTGGTGCTGTAGGAAATTGAGCTTTCATTATTGGGGGATTCCAAATAGGTGCTGGAGAGGAATCCCTGAGGCAAGAAAAGACTATCAGATTCTTTTCTATCTTTTCACATAAATTTGTAAACAGGAAAAGTACCAGGGAAATTTCCGACTTCCTTCTTTTCCGTGTTTTAGGTCGTTTCCTGATCTCCCACCCCGACCTGCCCAAGCCATTCTGCACCCCCCTCCCTCGCTAACATTCATAATTCTAGCTTTTCAAGGGTGACCTCCAAAATAGCATTTATTATTCATTATTGTTTAATAACAAAAAGAGCAATAACAGTGAAAATAAATAAATAAGTCAGTCTAGTTTCCAGAGGCGCCCTAGAATCCTTGAGGCGGTTCCGGCTGGTAAAACATTCAGGAATTCTCGTTCTTGATGTGGTTCCATTCCACGCCTAAAATTAAAATTGAGTCTGGATCTCTGAAGCTCGTTTTGCTTTGGTCAATATCTGTGTTTTCTTTCATTTTGTTTCCGTTCCCTTCTGGGTTTGGTGCCTTTTCTTTTTTTCATTGCCGAAGACAATCTGATTTACAGTTTGACTGAGAGTTGCATTTCTGTTTAGAAGGTGAAACGTCCAAGTCAGTTAGCCAAATTATTCCCCGACGGCTCCAATATTGCGCCAGAATCCCAGAGTCAGTTATTTTTACGTCTGACTGTATTTCAAATGTGCAGGGTGATAAATAAAACCCGCCTCAAGCTGCAAACTATCTTAGTGTGATGAGGAACAATTGACAGAAATTAACCCAGCCAAAGCGCTGGGGTTCTCGCGAGCGGCTGCAGCATAAATCAAGGTTGCGGCGGCTTCGGGAAGCAGAGCGCTTGGAGCCCCGCGCCCGCGGCAGCCGCGACTTTCAGCAGCCACTGGGCTCGCCTGGCCCGAGTGAGTGGGGTTCGGCCGTGGGGATCCGAGCGGGGATCGGACTAGGTCCCGGGTTCAGAGTCATCCAGGAAGGGTCCTGTAGAGGGAAAAAGTCATGGCCACGCCTAAGAGACCCCCTAATTCATCATCGAAAATTCTCCTGTGGGGTGTGCAAGGGAAATCAAAGAGAACCGGGGAGGTAAACTTGGGGTGGAGGGTGTTGAGCATGGAGTAACAACCCCCGACTCTGAATACCAGAGGAGTTTCTCCAATTGCCCAAGTCACTTGAAAGAGAGATTCGTCCCCGCCATTAACAATTAAACCGTTTTTACGGGAAATCCAGGAAGGCGCCCTGGGAAGCTCTCAGAGGCGGCGCTGTTGCTGCTCCGAGTTGGAGCCTGCCTGCATATTCACTTCCCAGTGCGCACGCCCCAAATTGGAACCTGGCTCCTGCCGAGCCCGCACTCCCTACCCGGGAGCGACTGGCTTGCACGTCGCCCCCGGGATGTGTGGGTCAGGCAGGGCAGGGGAAAGGGGGGGGTGGGCGTCCCAACCAGGCGGGCGGCCTTTGTCACTTGTTAGAAAGACGAAATCAAAGAACCTGCGCCGCGGGCAGCAGCGGCGGTGGCGCACGACAACCGGCGATCGGACTCGCGCTCAGCGGCCACCCGGAATAGGGGCCGAGGAGTCGCGGGTTTTTGTTGATAAGTGCAAAGAACAGCCGTCTCGGTGCTAAGTGCACAGTAAGTGCGAAGAATAAATACATCACCTCCCGGGGCGGCTGTCTTGAAAAGGCCTCTCAGCCCCCTGTGGTTCAGAGCTCGCTGAGAGTTATTGATCAGTGTACGCGCCAGTGCTGCAACTGCGCCTTCCCTCACCCTCAGAGAAAGGCACGAAGTCGGGCCACCCAGCGCCACTCGCACAGTAGGGTGTCTGGCTCCTGGGAGGGGAAGTAATAATAAAAGAATCATCAAAACCCTCAGAAACATCTCAGACCCATGACTGCAACCGCGGAACAAACGGTGTCCCGGGCCTCGCCCTTCCGGCTGTGACAGGCCTGGAGGCGATCGTGACCTCAGATACAGCGTGCGAGACGTGTGTGCATGTGTTTGCATGCCTGTGTGTGTGTGTGTGTGTGTGTGTGTGTGTGTGCGCGCGCGCGTAGTTGTGTGGATGCGCCTTAGGTTGTCAATCTCGGTTACCGCCTGAGCCCGGAGGGAATGCAATGCGGGAGAGAAGGCTATTATTGTCTTCTGTATATGTGAATTAAGAATTTCTTTTTAACATAGGTTAAAGAGCAAAGTGAGTGAAAACCTAAGGCCCCAGGCGGGGAGCTCTAGTTCCCAAGGGGGACAGGAGCGCAGGCGCCGTTTTACTGCTGGCAGCCGGGGGGAGTCGGGCGTCCGCTGCTGAGGTCCGGTGCCGCGTCCCAGGAGCTTGGGCCTCTTTGTGGCTCCTAGGCTCCGCGGCGCACGCCCCCTCCAGCGCTGGCTCGGCGGTCCTGGGCCCTAGCTGACCTCCGCAGCAGCGGAGTCCACCGTTTCCTCCTGCTGGAGCGTACAACCGAATCCACCCTGGCCTGCGGCCTGGCCCGCCGCCCACTCCGCTCTAAAGGATTCAGGGGCGGAGGGAGGAGGACCGAGCTCGCTCAGGACACCATTCCGCAAGGGTTTGTTTTGTGACCCTGGCCACGTCCCAGCCTTAACCTCCTCAGCATTACATCGGGGATAATAATCCTGGCCGAGCTCGCCCGCCGGGTGGTAGTGGCATAATATATTCCGGTTGGAAGAGGAGAGTTAGCAGAGACCCGTCCAGATTTGGGGGTGGAAGTTGGGAATAATTAAGGCCTCGGTGAAGGGTGCTCGTGGACGGTTAGGATCCGCGGAGCCCACCGTGCTTCGGACGGTGGGAACCTCCGGGACGCCGGCCGAGTACACATGACGTTTTGGGGGATGGTTGGCGGCGCTGCCCCAGTCCGGCCTGAAGCGAAGCAGCCTCGCCGCCGGGTACCTCCGGCAGGCTCCGCTGCGGCCCGCGGCTCTGTGCTCGGTTCTGCGCCTATCCCTCCACATCGCCTCAGGCAGCAATTTTGGGAGACTCCAGAACCCAGGGCGAGAGCAGGAGCTAAGCGCCCACAGAACCCAGGCTGAAAGGGAAGCCCCTATAGGTTGTCCAGATATGCGGACGCGCTGGAGGTAACTCTGAGTCGCACAGGGGAACCACCCCCAGAGAAGAGTCCGCAGAAAGAGTCTCTAAAGGGAGAAGTCTTCCAATCCTTTATAAAACTATAAAACCATCTGGGAAAAGAAGCATCCACATGGATAGAGAGAGGCAATTGAAAATAAAAGGTAATTAAAAGGAGAAACCTGAAAGGAATAGTGATATGCGTTTTCTTCGCACTCAAGTGCAGGTTAATCCCACAGTTTTAATATAAATCACCTAACTCTCAAATGAAAAAGACTTAAATTTCCCCAAGCCTTTGGCTAATTTGCGGATATTTCCCAGTCAAGTTCCCATGACCTCTGAAGATTATCATCGCCCCAGATAGTAGGTAAGGAATGAGCTTCACCCCTATTTGCTCCACTTAAAATCTCAGGACACTTCACCTAAAAACTTTCTTGACTTCTCTCATTAGTGAAGTTGTCTTTGTTTTCTGTTTGTTTCGTTGTTGTTTAGAAAGGCACATTTCACAAATTTCTAAGTACGTTAACTGCTTCAGTCTGCTCCCATCTTGAATCAGACTAAACCAAAAAATGAATGCAAAATAACCTGTATATGTGGTAGTGATCGAAGATGGTTATGGGCTCTCAGTTGCATAGTTATTTCTAAGAAGACTTTATTTTAAAAAATGAAAAACATTTTGGGGCAGTTACATTTACATTAGTACATGTTGTGGAAATAAGCTTGCAGTTAGAGAAAAATTATTAGAAACAGCTGTGATGTTAATATTTCAAAACCTGAAGTATTCAGTATGCTCAGTATCTACTTTTCATCATAATTTTTTTCTTGTGCATCCTCATAATGCACTACTCCCTGTGTGTAATACAAGACACTCATTTAATAAAGCAAATGATTGTCTGTGTCAGGGAGATTTGGTCCTCTCTCCCTCTCCTAGTCCATATGCAGCAGATCAAAGACCTGAATTACCTCTGTCTTTCCAAAGACAGCCAGATGGTGTCTTGATTTTTCTTCAGATTTTTTAGCAATAGAATTCAAAGGGCTAAAAAAATCTGTGTGATGCTACAGATGAAAGCTCTACCTAGGTAAGTTATTTTTAAATTAATATCATGCATACCTTATGCCACTAAAGTTTTGAGGAGTTTCATGAGAATACATATAATAAGTAAATATGAAAATCGTGAATAAAACATTAGAATGAGGCAAAAAAGAAATCCCTATCCATAGCCAAGATGGGCAGAAAAAAAAGAACTCTGATATGCATGTAGAGTACTAGATAGTTATTAAATAACTCTAAATTTGTCTCGGAGCTTCCTAGCAGCAAGAGTAAAAAGCAAAACATGATCCTCATCAAGCACAAGGAGAAATCATATCAATTCCTTATAGTAAGTAATATATTCCATAAAGTGATGAAGACGATGGTGATGATGATGATATTGGCAACAGCAGAAACGGTAAGTTTTACATGCTGCTTTATTTGGGAGACCGACAGCCCGATTTCCCCTCAAACCCCAATACACTCAAATATTCTCCTTGGGATAGATTTACTTTGTTACAGTTAGACTAAAGCTGCTTCTCTTACAGAGGCAGTTTGGTGTCTGGAAAGAACTTTGGAATCAGAGAAACCTGAATTCATTGCTGGCTTCTGCACTTAGGGTTATGCTGTAACTCTTGGCAAGGCACTTAATCTCTCTCTCTGAGACCCAATTTTCCTTATAAAATGGAGACAATCTATCCCATAGGCTTATAGAGAGGATATTCCAGACCATGACACTAAGAAACTTTTTCTACATGTTAGACTATTGCTGTTTATATTGTTTTTAACAGAACACAACTGTTAGTTTTTTTTTCTCCTTTCCCATCGCTACACAGCATTCAAGGGCACTCGTACTTTTGGGCCTCAGAGAAAATGAAAATGCCAACATTTGGACTTGAAGATTTGCCAGTACAGTTAGATGAGCAAGGTCCCTGAGCTCACTTACCCTTTTTACTTGCCTGAAGTGGTTAAATTTCTGGAGACAGAAGAGGATGTTGGTAAGATGGGCTTTGCTGTGAAACAATGGGTCAGGGCCTGAAACTGCAGGTCTATAGGTGGTTTCTGTACAGCAGCTCCACCCCTAGTCACCAGTGACGGTGGCAGCTGTCTGGATCACTTGATATTGAAATGAGTCAAGGCGTGAATGAATTCCAAGTGTGTGTGTGTGTGTGTGTGTGTGTGTGTGTGTGTATGTGTTTATCTGAGTATTATTTTGGAAGGGTTTAGGAGCGCTGGGTTTTGGAGGTCACTACAGAACTTTCTCATACATATTGAAGATTTGGGGCAGGAGCTAAATACACAGTGACACTTCCTTCGCCCTGCCTCTCATTGTGTAGAGCTTTTAAACTGAGTACTTGCGAAGAAGCCAGCAGTTGTTCTAGGTTTTATAGAGACAAGTTGTCTATCTTGGCTCCACCACCTAATACTATCTAGGCAATTGGCCTCCCAGGAGTCTTCTCTTTTTGTCCCTCTTCCTTCTTCTCTCTTTCACCTGCTCAGTTCCCACTAAACTCTCACCCTTCTCTTCCTGACCTATCGTGTGGGTTAATAATGAATTAAATATCAATCAAGTGTATCTATGTGTCTATGTTATATTTTCCAAGGTTATTTGTATCTTGGAAAAGTATGGAGATGTATATATGCATGTTTGAGCTATTCTACCAGATTGTAAGCTTTCCAAGGTCATAAACTTCATGAGGTATACATTGATTGACAGAATTTAGAATAGCAGATCATTTGTTTCAGTTTGAGGCAGTCCCATGACTGCCAAGAAGCGGGGTGACATAGCAGTATGGGCAAAGACTTGGAATCAGAAAGGGGCACAAGGCTTTGCTGGCTCTGCCGCTGGCTCCGTGACCTGGTGTAATCACCTAGCATCATTAGCTTCGTCCTGAAGTATTTAGATGAGATGATCCCAATGGTGCCAACATCTTATGATCTTATCCTAAATCCACTTCCCAGTTGAGGGTAATCTCATCCTCTTCCAAATTGGCCCTCATAGCATTCTGTTTCTCCGTCTTTTAGGCAAGTAACACATCCTACGTTACATTCATACTATTGGAAATTATTTTTTATCGTCTCTATTAGATCCCCATGAGTGCAGGAACAATGTCTATATCAGTGTTACCAAAAGACCTAGCCTAGGGCTCTCAGCACCATTGTGCTCAATAAATATTTTTGAGTGAATAAAATCTGACCCTTTATTCATAATATCTATTAATTTGGTATAAAAAGAGGACAGGCTAACACTCTGCCATTGTGTGGCAGAGGCCGCTGAACCTTTACTTTAGGGGATGGGTGCACATCGGCCTCCTTCTCTGTCAAGTCCTGCTGTCTTGTCTCCATGCCAGCCAGGATGCACCCAGTCATGCTTGTGCTTGCTATTTTGGGGGGACAGGCCAGAACAAATATCCAGCTCCTTTCCTTGCTTAGCAATTCACAGAATACAGCAGAAGGGAAGCAGGCTTTATGATGGTTTTTGTGGTGGAATTTTCCCCACCTAAGGAGGGTAGACAGTGGGTATTGAGCAGTGTGGTGTGCAGCCAGCAATGGGGTCGACCTAATCCTGGGAAAGGAGTTCAGAGAGGCCTGCTAATTCCTGTGACATGGTTTTCTTGGATATGTTTGCAAACTGCCTGAAGCTTTTCAAGGAAAATGGAGGTGAAAAGAAGGAATAAGAAGACAGCTATATTCTATTAAAATGTATGCATCTGAATTCCTTTCCCGGCTTTAATGGCTTTCAGAATAAGTCTGCAGACAGAACCAGTAGGCTATTTTCTAGAACCGTTATGGTGAAAGAAGGATACAGGAAATTCTCACAAAAAGGCATTTCTTTGCTTCCTCCACCAGCTGAGTCATTGGGCTGCAGCCTTGCCCTCCCTCAGTCCTCTATGCTCACCTGAAACTGGAGCTCCTCCAAGCAGCTCTTCACTATGGCCCCCCCAGAACCTCAGCCTGGACCAGCTGACGTAACATCCCTGCACTTCCTCCCTGCAAGACTGGTGCTTCTAGAGCCTCTGCTACTATTGCTGGCTGCCACCAAATTACTTGACCGGCATGTTGCTTTGGTTACTGATACTATCTCCATGGTCACTTAAACTTCCCATTGCTGGGCCTGCACAGATGCTTGGGTCTTGCATGTTGGAGACCCTGCTTCCAAGTTTGCTGTGGAAAGGGAAGAGAGAATATATGGGGAGAGCACATTGGTTCTTAAGTACCTCAGCCTGGATGTGACACTTGTGATTTCTGTTCACATTCTATTGACCAGAAATCAATCCCAAAGCCCCACATACTTGCAGAAGAATCTGGAAAATGTAATATTTCTTTTTCTCCTAGGAAAACAGAAATAAAAAAATTTGATAATAACCTAGCCCTCTGTCACAAATTTTGAAAGGAAACTCCTCTTGTTTTTGTACAAGGGAACGTCCAAAGCTAGCATGCCCCAGACTCAAAGGAAAGAAAAAAACAGAACCCACTGTTTAATCAGGTATAAAAACTAAGATGAGTACTATAGGCTGAGATTTGGTTTTTGCTTTTATGGAGCTGGGTCAAGGACAAAGTTTTCTTTGAGGTCACGGAGAATTACATTCCGTGGAATTGAAACAAGGTGTGTCGAAGAGATGAGGAAGTGAAGAGCCAAAGGATATCCACTTATTGTGGAAACAGCCATACCGGTGTTAAAATCTCAAAATCCGTCTATTACGGATTTCCATAGTGTTTTTATTACCAGAGTCATTTCCAGTGACTTGAAACTTGGGAAGCTTTAGCCAACAAGCTATAGTGATATTCCAAAATCCAGGAATTAATCATGTCTTTTCTGGCCTTTTACTTTTAGTCTTAATACATGCTCTCAGCACTCTCCCTTCCTTCTCCGTCTTTGTTAATACTTTATTTGTATCTTTAATGATTTAACAGATGTCAACCTCTGTTATGGGTTTGACAGAGGCTGACATTGCTTGAATATCTTTGCCCAGGTCTGGTACGTTTATGAGGGGATAACAAAACACTGATGTCATTTTCATGTGCTTTGATGGAAGTTTTAGTGTCCCAACTCCCCTGTGGAAGAAGTTTTACACTTCTAAAGTGGTTGCAGTCTTCTTGTTAAGTTCCTTCCCCAACACTCGCTTGCATTTTACCTTCTCACTGAACAGTATATTGTAATACCATTTAGGATAGTTGTTTCAACACCAGTACACTCAAATTTTCCAGATGAGAAATATAGTTAAGAGAAGAAAACTCAAAATCTTAAGTTTCTAGGAGAGATGATGGACATTGCTCATGGGTCTGTATTTCTAGTCTTCAAAGAGACTAAGAAAACCTTTGTGTTGTCTGTCCTTAGAACAGTTTCATATATTGTTTAAAATAGCCTGACATATTTTTCTCATTCCTGAACTTGTGTGTGAATAGGTCTTAGAAGTCCTTCCAGAGTCTTAGAAACTGTATGATTGGTTAATATTCACTGGCCATATTCAAAGCACCCAAGTAAGGCTCTAGCCAGAGAGAAACTAAATGTGGATTCATTGAGTGCTAGGAAACATATGTTCTAAACTATACTCATCATGGAGAAGACCTGGCCTTCACTTTCAATAGTTTATAGCTGAACAAACTGTGTGAAAAATTCAAAATAAATTAACTGTATTAATAGGGCAGGGAAAGCATGGTCAGAGGCAAACCAATGGTAATATCTAAAGGAAACTTAAGTAAAATTATTTGGCTGATAGTCTTTTAGGCAGAAATACAAAAAACAAACAAACATCCAAGTAGGAGTCAGGGACAAGTGAAGGAGTCAGAGCTGAGAGTTTGTTTCTGGTGTACTTGCTGTCTTTGTGACTTTGTGACTTTGGGGGATGTTCTTTAACTTTTATGAGCCTCCATTTCCTCAACTGAAAAATAGAGTAATGTGGATCCTGGCAAATACACTAATTTAGTATGTGGATCAGATGAGAAAGTATATTTGCAAGTGCTTTAAAATGGGCAAGTGCTACATGAGGTAAAGACAGAGAGAGGCCTTAATTTTGCACTGTATCCTCTCTGCTCTCTGCTTTATCTGTTTCCCACCAGGGCTTCTACACACACACACCGCTGTAATTCTTCATTGCAGCACAAGGAAAGAATCCAACAGGAAACACTTTTGGGTGGAGATGGTACAGAGGTAATTGTTTTTTTTTTTTGTATGCAGTTTGACACTATATGTAAAAATGGTAATTTTGGTGGAGACTGTTTTTTGTTTTATTTTTTTTCCAAAAAATCGTCTGCTTCTGGCTGCTAAAATCATTCACTCTATGATCGGAAACATAATTTAACTACAGTAGGATGTGGCATTCGGTGATGTCTCCACATTAGTTCTCTTTGGAAAATCATTTGCCAAATCACCAATTGCAGCAAACCATCAGGCATCTATCTTTTACCACGTGAAGAAGAGTTTGTGAAGAGCCTTTCACCAGCAGAAGTAGAGGGCGGACAGGGCAGACACTTGCAGAAATAGAAAAGTCTGTAAAGTGTGTTTAAAGGAAAGCGCATCCATTCACATCTTAACTTTTGAGTGCCGCATAATTACTTCCGCATCTGAAACGTGAATCACATAGGAACTGTCAATCACATTGACAACCGAGCCTCCCTATCAAATCATCTGAAAACTACTGCTATGAACAACTACTGAAACTAAACTTTTGTCCAAAATTCAACAATAACCGAATTGAGCTTTCAAGAACTGGTCAGACCAGTAAAGGGTGACCATTGATTCAAATGAGAGTGGGTGGGGTCTAAACTTCTTTTCCTGTGTGTATGTGTATGACTGTGTGTGTCTGTGTGTGGAGGAAGGGGGAACATTGCATTGGTGCCATTTAGGTGATGGAGGTTTTCAAAGCCGAGTGAGAGTTTTCTATAGTTTATGCATGTTGGATCAGGATCCAGAATGGTGTTGGGGATAAGATAGGAGTAGAGCAAATGCTGGGGGTGAAATGGGCCACAGAACCCAGGTATGCAGGACTCCTCCCACGAACATTGGAGTCCATGCACAGAGAGGCCAATCAGATTTCAGAAGTACCCACAGTGGGTTTAGAGCTCTGGTTAGGAATGGTTCTGGAGCCCCCCTCAGGTGGTCAGAGATGTGGGTTGATGGCATTAGTGCCAGCATCTGAGAGTAGTGAAGGACCAAGGCAGTCAGTGCTAGACCAGAAGTCAGGAACCCCAAGTTTTGGCCCCAGTGCGTCCCTTAAATCGAGGTAGACTGGTACTTCTCAAACACTCTGCAGAATACGATTTTTAAAAATTTCCAATCTATTTCGGACTCACACATGATGCTGGTGTTGTGCCACATGTAACTTATCAAGTGTGTTAGATGACAGCTAAGCTGGTCCAGTACACTCAGCTCAATGAGATGAGTATATTGACCATGGGCTTACATGTCACAGAAAAGTCAAATTACTGTAAGTTTTGAAGTGTTTATTCTCAATTTTTGATCTTATCTCTTTATGGACTAATAAGCAGCTTACGGACTATCACTGGAGTAGATGTTCTCAAAGCTGTTTTCTATTTTGACACTTTATAAATGCTGATGTGAGAGGGACACTAATCTTTCAAATACGGTGCTGCTGCCTTGGGGGTCATTGTTGCAGAATGAGACTGTAAAACTGCCTATTGCTTCAGAAAAAAGAAGCTTAAAATACTGGTTAAGAAGACACTGGTTGTCTTGCAGTTTTCATTTCTCCTTCTTTCTTAGTATTAGAACCCACAATCTTTAGCTGGACTTATAACCTCTGGAATAGAAACTACATTTTTCCAACCTCCTTGCAACTAAGTGTGATCATTTCTTAAGTTCTGGACCATAAAATGTAAGCAGAGGTGGTGTGACAACTTCTGGGAAGCCGGAAAGGGAAAGAACTGGAATGTGGACATAATTGCTGGGGCTCCAACACTGACACGCTTTGCTGCCTTGGGAATGGAGGTCCTGAAAAGCACCATAATAGGACAGATGGAGCCTTGGTCCCTTTCACGGTGGACTCAATGTGCAACACCAGCATGCAATATCAGAACGGGTGTGTGGGAAAGAAATAAAATTCCATATTTTTAAAGCCAATGTTATTTGGGTGGCTTGTTTATCTGCTGAACCCTATCCTAAGCAATATAAGTACAATTTAAAAATTCTGATATTTTTATTAAAATATTTAACAAAACATAGCTTATTTTCCTAATCCTTAAACAGAGAAATCTAAAAAATTATTTAATCTTTTTATGATTAACAAGCATCACCACAAAGAGCTACGATTACATGTGCTGTCATCCAGGAGACCACAACTACCTGCTTATGAGGACTGATTGTAAGATTGTTTTCCCTGTCAGCTCCATGTCTTCCTACTTTTAGTGTGCCTGTCTAGAAGGTAGAACAATTTCCCTTTAAATTGTTCTGCTTCCAGATGGCTACAACATAGAAACCAAGCATATTAAAACTGGTTAGATCAATTCCACCTCTATTTATTAAACACCTACTAATGTGCCAAGCACTGAGCTAGATGCCAGATGTACACAGATGAACCAATATAATCCTTACTTTCAAGTTGTTTAAAATCCATTGTTGGTGACATCAACAAAATATTCCTGGAGTGTAAAAGAGGAAGCTACTTTTTTTGTCTGTTTTGGGGGCAGAGTGGTTAGGAGAAGTGGGAAAGGCTTCACAGAAAAGATGCCATCAGAACTACGCCCTGATGTGGGATGTCTCCAGAGAAATGTTGATAGAGTCACTCCACATAGGGACTTAACCCAGGAGGGCCATAGTGGAATGAGAGTGTATGACATATTGGGGAAGTGGCTCAAGGAGTTCGGGACATGTGGCTAGAAAGGGAAATTGAATCCACATTTAGAAGTACCTTAAATGTTTTCTTTAAGAATTTGGTCTCTGTTGGCAATTGGGAGCCATTGAATTGTATTGTTTGTTTATTTGTGTATTTCTAAGCAGAACAAAGATATGACAAGATCTCTAATCTTAGGGAAATAAATCAGACAACACTGAAATATATATTGAATGAGAAAAAGAATAGAAAAAAAAGTAGGAATTTACTGCAGAATAGTATATACTACAATCAGCTCCGTTATAAATGAGAACAGGAACCAAGACATCAGCCAGGAGGGAGGGAGATGCTTGTAAGATATGTTTTGAAAGAAGCAGGAAGTCTTAGCAGTATTGGTTATATATGTGGGATGAAGGAAAGTCAGATAGTTTCAACGTGGGTAATGATACTTTTAGCAGATATCAGATTCCAAAGGAATATCAATGTTAGGGAGAAACATGATTTTAGCAAATAAGGGCATGAGGAGATAATGCCTACAGAGCATCAAGGTTTCACATTCTGCAGGCATTTATAATTTTCAGTTACCTGCCCCTGAGGGCAGGGACCATATTTATCCTTTTTCTAGTGGTATTCCCAACAAGTAATGCTCAATGGTGCCTGCTGCACAGTAACAAATATATGGTGAGTTAATGACTAAATAATTCAGCTAATAGAAAGGTTTAGGGAAGAGATAGGGATTTGGAAGTCAGTAGTATTTTTGTGATCCTTGAGGTTGTAGGAGTTGATGAACAATCAAAAACATGAACAAAGGTGAAAAGAGAATTTAGGAACCTTAGGAAATCTTATTCAGGAATAAAGAGAAGAGGTAGTGAGGATGTCTCAGTGGGGGTGATCAGATAAAAATGTGTTCCAGAAAACAATATAAGACCGTTTCAAGACTGACATAGTGGTGAATTCTACTAAATGCTACCAAGGAGGGAAGTTTCACAATGACTAAGATCAATGGATTTGGAATTAAGAATGAGAGTGATCATTTAGAGAGTGATTTCTATAGAGGGGTGATTCTCAAACTTCAATAGGTCTAGGATATTTCATTTTAACAAGTTCCCAGGTAATTCTATTCTTGCTGCTCCAGGACCATGCTTGGAGAACCAGTGTTGTTATATAATATCAGAAAGAGAAAACAATTGGATTATTTGGGGATGAAAGAGAGACAGTTTCCTAAAGGAAGAATTGCTGGAAAAACACACACACACACACACACACACACACACACACACACACACACACACACCAGGGGGCCCTCTCTACTCACTAATTAAGATTTTATCACCTTCTGGTGGAGAAGCAACAGAATAGATTTTTCTTAAATCTTTGAAGCTGAAGAACTTTTGTCAAGACATGGAACTTCTTTGAATTTCTATTTCCTGTTTTGTATAAATTGGAGTAATAATAAAACCAACCTCTGTGCACTGTTCTTTGGAGCAAATGAAATAGTATACCAGTACTGTGATGGCATTCACCTCAGTGTTTTATGCTCAAATAAATACTTGAATCAGACCATATACATTATTTATCTAAAGGCAAAATAGTCTGTACATAAATAAATGTACTGGTAATAACAAAAACTGCCTATACAAACTTCCAGCAGCCCTTCAAAATATCTTTTTATAATTGGCACTCTACTGCTATCTATAAATTATAAATTGAGCAAATATAAAAGCCTTGATGACTATTTTCAGGACAGTGGAATTTAATACTACATATCACAAAGCTTTCCCCTTTTTACTCTTTGAATATGTGCTGTTCCAAAATTTCCGTTTCCTGAAATATTTTCATCTGGACACTTTTTAAAATAAACATTTTAGCTAATCACTTAACATTTATTTCATTAATGTGATGAATGAATATAAATCACTAAAACGTGTTAGAGGAAAGACTGAAAATCTATTCAAATAAAAAATGTGAATGTTTGCTAAAGAATTTAATAGGAAGCCAAAGCAAACATTGTCAATATGCTTTATTAAACAAATGAAGTAGTACTTTAAGTCATCCTATGTTTAAATAATGAAGCTATAAGACTAAGTAAACAAACCAGGATTTTGAGAAATAAAATTTAAATATATCTTACAAATACTCTAATCCAGTAATTATATTTAGGTAGGCAATAGTTATTGAAGGAGTTTTTTTACGGTTATATAACAATAATATTTAAAAATTTTGTCTGCATTTTAAGAGAAGGAAAATATCTTATATCAACTTTATATAATTGTTCTGAAGATTAAACTAAATACTATATATAAAAATCTTTAGATTTTTAGAATGAGATACCATTTCACATCCACTAGGATGTCTAAAATAAAAAAGTTAGGTAATAAGAAGTGATGGTGAAGATGGGAAAAAATTGGAACTCTCATACATTGCTGGTAAGAATGTAAACTAGTATGCAGCCACTTTGGAAAACAGCCTGGCAGTTCCTTAAATGAGTACACATAGAGTTACCATATGACCCAGCGATTCCACTTCTAGGTATATACCCAATATAAATGAAAACATTCCACACAGAAACTTGTATGTAAGTGTTTATAGCAGCGTTATTCATTAGCCAAAGGTGGAAACAACTCAAATATCTATCAACTGAAGAATGAACAAAAAATGTATATTAATACAATGGAATATTATTTGGTCACAAAAGAAATGAAGTACTGATACATGCTACAACATACATGAACTTTGAAAACATTATGCTAAGTGAAATAAGCCACACAAAATTCAGTTGTGTTTCTATGCACTAGCAGTGAACTATCTGAAGAAGAAATAAAGAAAATAAATCCATTTAAAATATCATCAAGAACAATAAAATACTTAGGAGTAAATTTAACCAAAGAGGTAAAAGATTTTCATGCTGAAAATTATGACATTGATGAAAGAAATTGAAGAAGACACAAATAAATGGATTGATATCCTATGTCCATGGATCAGAATAATTAAAATTGCTAAAATGTTCATATTACCCAAGGTATTCTGTAGATTCAATGCATTCTCTATCAAAATTCTAATGGTATTTTTCACAGAAATAGAAAAGCAATCCAAAAATTTGTATGGAACTATAAAAGACCTTAAAGAGCTAAAGCAATCTTCAGAAATAAGAACAAAGCTGCAGGTATCAAACTTCTTGATTTCAAACTGTGTTACAAAGTTGTAATAATAAATGCAGTAAGGTACTGGAATAAAAACAGACATATACCAATGGAACAGAATTAAGAGCTCATAAATAAATCTGTGCACATACAGTCGACTAATATTTGACAAGAGAGGCAAGAATATTCAGTGGGGAAAGGATAATCTCTTCGACAAATGGCACTGGGAAAACTGGATATTCACATGCAAAAGAAACTGGACTCCTATCTTACATTATTCACAAAAATTAACTAAAAATGGAATTTAAATTGGTCTTGGTGATGATTTCTTGGCTATACTACCACAAAGAACAAAAAACAAAATAAAAAATTAATAAGTGAGACCACATCAAACTAAGCAATCAGCAAAATGAAAAGGCAACCTATGGAATGTGAGAAAACATTTGCAAACCATATATCTGATAAGGAGTTATTATCCAAATTATATAAGGAATTCATACAACTCAATAACAAAAAACAAATAATCTGATTTAAAAATGGGCAAACGACCCAAATAGACATTTTTCCAACGAAGATATACAAATGGCCAATAGTTACATGAAAAGGTGCTCAACATTACCAGTCATCAGGAAAATGCAAATGAAAACCACAATTAGATATCATAACAAGTATGACAAAAGGTTAGTATTTAAATTATACAGAGTACATAACATTGTTAAGACAAACATTATAGCTATCTCAATGAATGGATGTGCAAATGGAAATACCATTAATAAATAAACATAAAAATAATCTGGCTCAATAGCAATAAAACAAAAATTTAGTAATGATTTAACTGACCAGATGGGAATACGGTTGGGGGGTTGGGTGCAAAAGATGAAGGGATTAAGAAGTACAAATTGGTAGTTACAAAAGCGTCATGGGGAGGTAAAGTACAGCATCGAGAATATAGTCAATAATATTGTAACAACTATGTATAGTGCTAGGTGGGTATTAGACTTATTGGAGGATCACTTCATAAATTATATAAATGTCTAACCATTATGCTGTACACCTGAAACTAATATAAAATATTGAATGTCAATTGTAATTGAAAAAATTTATATTATCTAAAATATATATATATATATAAAATAAAAACAAAAGTCAAACTTTAAAAAATGATTTCACTGTTTACATCTGTTAAATAAATGCATCAAAATGGATGATACTCAATACTGATGAAGTTTCAGTAAAGTCAGTTCATTAATATTTTGTTGTGACATTGTTCATTATTTTTGGTAAGAAATTTGGCAATCTATATAAAAACCATATCCATGCTTGTATTTTTTGATTTGATATTACGTCTATAATATAATAGAAAACTACAGCTGTATACATGCCAATGTTTATTACTGAAATTTCTGGAAAAAAATCTAAATATTCAACAATATGGGACATTTAACTAAATAAGGTACCTGAACTCCATGGAATAGTATGCAGTCACTAAATGAGAAATATAATGACAATTTAGTGACATGAATAGATGATTGCGATGGTATATTAAATAAAACAAATAAGCAAACCTCAAAATGAAAACCGCCACCAGAATACAAATTTATATCAACTACTTAAACTTATTATATGTATATGAGTAAGAGTTAAGTGGAGACAAAGAAAATAAAAAGTGTGATTTATTAGAAGGGAGGGACTGTAGGTAAATATTTAAAATTTTCATTCAATTTTCAGTAACTGGGCAGAAAATAAGAGATATATGGTGCAGCTGAGATGAAGTGCTGTCCAAATACTTACCAAAGATGGTTGATATAGCAAATGGTGGAGTAAAATAGGAGTTGAGAAGATAGGTGATGAATTATTAGAGATGTCTGATAAAGGTAATTGAAATGATAAAGTAAAAATTTTGCAAAAATTTTTCAAGACATTTTAGCAAAGTTTCTACCTTAATGTTAACTCTTCACCCTAAATTTGGGAAAGGAACTGCTGTAGGAAATGCCAACCTACAAAGTTGCCCCCAGTAGTGGGTCCATAAGAACTGAGTGCTGAAATGAAAAGTTCTCCTGTGAGACCAGAAGGAGATGGTGCATAAAGACTGAAGAAGTGGATAAATCTATGCATGAATGTTGGCCCCATCAATCAGATATTCTGCTTTATAATCATCTGAGATAATTTTTAAAATCATCGTGCTACTTAGTATGTAGAAAGCTGGAAAGAGCATTGCTCTCAATCTTGCAATAACAAACACAAAAAGCCAGATAATCTGAAAAAATTACCATTTTTCATGAAACCATCAGAAATCTGAGAACACAGGATAACCAATTAATTCAAAATCTAAAGGAACACAGGTACCTTCAAGGAGAGACAGGACAGGATAAATTAGGGCTTCGGTCTGATGTTACCAGAGATTGCACAGGCTGGTAAGAAAAAACTCGGCTAACATTTTAACAGTTGCTTAAGTCCAAGTGTGGGCTAGCATGGTAATCCAGATGCCTGAAAGCAGCAGACAAAAATGGAAATAGCACCACTTTCAGTGCTTTGCTCCACTGACCTCTAAAAAGGGTGAGGACAGGGTGAGAGTCCTGAGAAAGCCATCCTGGGATCTGGGAAAACGGAATAGCAGCCACAGTAGAATGTCATGAAGACCTGCTTGGGTCCTTCTCTCTTTTTTTCCATAAGTAACAAAAGCCTTATGCTGCTGGAGGAAGGGCAGCAACCTCTGTTACACTTAAGGTACTGGTGAAGACCCACTGCTACTGGTGGTAAGGAACAAAGAAATCTTCTCTACCTTGAGGGAGGGGCAAGAACCCTCTGGCAAACCAGTCACCATCCTAAACACAAAGTAATTCTATGGGAATTTGAAACATATGGTGTACTGAGAGTAACCCTAGAAACAACATTCCCCACACCCATTTAAACTTTGGCTAAATTGGCTCAATCCCCCATACTAAAGGCCTAGCAGAAGAAAAGTTATACTCATTTCCATGCATAAAATCTATTTATCTTGGTCTCTACTATACTGCATAAGATGTCTAGCTTTCAACAACAACAACAACAAAATTACAAGGCATACAAAAAAGCAAGAATAGATACAACACAATTTCAAGATAGAAAGCAATCAACAGACTAGACTCAGATATAACACAGATGTTGGAACTATGACAGGAAATTTAAAATGTTTAAAATGTCAAAGGACCAAGTAGAAAAGGTGGACAATATTCATGATTAGATGGGTAATATCAGGAGAGAGATGCAAAGTATAAGAAAGAATCAAATGGAAACTCTAGGGAAAAATCATTTTAAGAGAGCTGAAGAATGCTTCCAATGCCTACTTGGAGAAGAAAAAAGAGGGGAGGGAGAAACAGAACAGAGCATTCAAAATTTGTGGGACAATATCAAAAGTCTAACATATGTGTAACTGAAATCACAGAAGAGAAGAGAGTGAATGGGGCAGAAGAAGAAATATTTGAAGAAATAATGGCTATTTTCTAAAATTAATCAAAGATTCCAATTGACAGATCCAAGAAGCTCAGAGAATTTGAAGCATGATAAAAACAAACACACAAAATATCCAAATATAAACTTATTATATTCAAACTACTGGAAACCAAGGACGAAGAGAAAATCTTGTGGGCAGCGACAGAAACAAAAAACAAATCACCTACAGAGGAACAAATCTAAGAATAACAGCAGGTTTCTAACCAGACACAATACAAACTAGAAGAAAAAGAGAGACACATCTTTGAAATGCTGAAAGAAAAAAATAATCTATCAGAATTCTATCCACACAAAAATATCTTCAATAAGGAGAAATAATGACTTTTCCAGAAAACAAAAAAATAAGAAAATTTATTGCCAGAGTATCTGTGCTGCAATAAATCCTAAGGAATGCTGTTCAGGCAGAAGGAATGTGACACTAGACAGAAATTTGGATGTAAATAAAGAAGAGTGTTAGAAATGAAATAAATGAAGAAAAATATCATTCATTTTCCTCTAAGAGATAAATGATGGTCTAAAGTAAGAGCAGTAGCAATGTACTGCATAAAATGTATTATGAAAAAGTAAATGTATTATGTAAAAGTAAAGGTATTATATAAAGGCAAAATGTATGAGAAAAAGAACACAAAGTATGAGGGCACATATAAAGCTTAATACTAGTTGACAGTGGACTCTCATTAGCTAAACATCTAAATTTAAAACCCTATGGAAATGATTAAAGCATTTTAAACAGAAGGATAAATAATAAGTCAATAGTGGAGACAAAGGGAATCATAAAAATGCTCAATATAAAGGAACAGAGAAAAAGAGGAAATGGAAAACAAATGGAACAAATAAAAAAGAGCTAGTAAGATGGCAATTTTAATCCAACCATATCAAAGATTATATTAAATATAAGTCATGTAAACATACCAATTAAAAGACAGGGATTCTCAGATTAGATAAAAAGCAAGACTAATTCTATGCAGTCTATAAGAAACCTACTTTAAACAGAAAACATAAAGAGGTAAAGAGTGAAAGAATGAAAAATGATACACGACACAAACTCGGAATAAAAGAAAGCTAGAATAGCTATATCAATATCAAAGGAGATTTAAGAACAAATAATATTACCAGTGATAAGGAGAAACATTTCTTAAAGGGGTCAATTCATTAAGAAGACATAACGATAAATGTTTATATATTTAATAACAGCTTCAAAATCCATAAAGCAAAGCTGATGAAACTGAAAGAAGAAATCAGCAGATTTACAATTATAGTGAGAGACTTGACACTTCTCTTTCAGTAATTAATATAACAAGTAGATAGAAAATCAGTAAAGATACAGAAGATCTGAACAACACTGAAAACTAACTGGACCTAAAACACTTCATCAACTTCAGCAAAATACATAGTCAAGTACACTGGGAATATTCACCATGATTTACTATATTCTGGACTATAAATCAAATCTTAAACAAATTTAACAAAATTGAAATTAGACAAAGTATGTTCTCAGGCCATAATTAAACTAGAAATCAAGAACAGATTTTTTTTTTAATGATAGTAGATTCTAACTTTTGCTTTGCTTTTTAGAATTTTGTCATCTGTCGTCATTACTACTTCTTTTATATTTTAAACATGATTGGTTGATAAAGGTAGAGTCAACCCCTTTATAATTAGGGGTTAATGATGGTTGGAGGGATCCCTGGTAAGGATGGAATAGTCAGAATCAGTCAGTCATCAAGGACCAGCAGTTATATTTGGTCAGCAGGGCAGATAGCCATGCAGAGAGGGAAAGGATTAACAAGCATTCAGCAACTAGAGTTCAGACCAAGGAGGCAGGACTGAGCATGCTAAGACCAAAGTCCTAGGCTTTTCAAGGATGAACAGCCAGGTAAATCAGCAGATCAAACTAGGGCTCAGAAACTGTACTTTGAGGTAAAGACTTACTATGTCTTCTATCTTTGGGGACGGAAACTGGTCTCAGAGCTTGGTTTGGTTGCCCAAAACAGCTACGTAATACCATTGGAAGGGATGAAGTTGTGCCTTCTTTTATTGTAAATAAAGAGAGATTAGTGCCTTCTGGAGGTTCTGAAGTTGTGATGAACTGGCAATGTACCTTCTTGAATTTACTTTCATTTGTTCTCTGTGTGTTTTCTTCTCCCCTTTCTGTTGTTTCATTGGGATTGTACTCCAGAAAAGGAGCAGCATATAAGCTTTGCTTCCAGATCTGTTTTGGTCGAGAACAACGAAGCTCCTCCCATGTTAATATTCATAAGAATTGCCTGGGGAATTCAATAAAATGCAGATTCTTATTCAATATTCTTGGGCTAGGGCCTCAGATTCTGCATTTCTAACAAGTTCCCAAGACATGCCAATGTTGCTGCCCATGGACCAGATTTTGAGTCACAAAGCTGTAGAAAGCACAGGACAAATCAACTGGCGTGACAAGTGTGTGGTAACAACCCCTGGTACACTGTGGGGTTACAATTATTAAAGCTTTCACCTCTCGTTACTTGGGCTGAGGTGCAGGTGGATGACACAGCATTAGGACATTGTGTCTCTTGTACTTTAATATTATGGGAACATTGCTAATTATAAGGACTGTGCTCTTGGTGGCTGCTTTTGACATCATCAGAAGCCTTGCAAACAAAAAAAAATTATAGGCTAAAGACAACTTTTAACCTATGTCGTGCTTTAAGAGCCAGAGGACTTTACGGCAGCTTTGAGAAACTTTTATCTCCTGCAGCTGCAGGACTGACTAGGCTAAAATTTAGGCCTTTGATCTGAGTATAAGGGTGGCAAGTCTGCAAAGAAAAACGAAATGTGCAGCCTCGATAGTTCTTATATGTCTAAATCAGAGCCCTGGGGGCCTGAGAACTGGGATGAGAACGTTTGTGTGAATGAACCTGAAAACAATTAACCCCCAATTTCTCTGAATCCCCTGACCATCAGAAGCAAGTCTTTACTCCTTGCCAGAGGCCCGTATCCTCCCCTTACCTGGAGAGTATGAAATGACCTCACCTTAAGCAAGTACCTCAGAAGATGATGCTTGCCATCAAGGTCTGCTCCCTACCATATTTTATTGCCTTCAGACAACAACCTGGGTCAGGTCTCAGCACAGCCTCAGCAGGGAAGTACAAGGCTGCTTCATGAAGAAGTAGTTACATACCAAAATAAAAGTAGAATTGGGATATGCACACACACTAGCAGGAACATAGGATGTGTTAGGATATGAAAGGGGCTAACTAGGGAAAGATGAAGTACATAACTGAGTAAGAGAATTCATCGTCATGGTGGGGTTCTCACTCATGACTCAGGATTCAGTGTGCTGACAAGTATGTCTGTAGCTGGTCTTAATAATTCACTGCAATGGCTCCTTAAAACATGGGCATGGCAATGGCCTATAGGAAATGAGGTTTTGATGCTGGAACTTTCTTGGCAGAGGATTGAAGAAATGATCAGAAGGCTCAGTGTGGTGAAAATCTTAGAATAGATTTACTATGTGGGGCTCCTGGCTATGTTCCCTGAGAAGCAACAAAGAAAATCCCTTCTCTAAAGTAGTAAGGAATGTGTTGGTAAAGGGGACCCCACATATCTGAGAAGCTTGGCTGTAGCATTCCTCTAAAGGCCATAACTGACAATGAGAGATTCTGCCATAGAACTTGGATCCCTAGAATCAGGGAGGATGGTGGGATTTCATAATAACAGAGGCTGGTGACAGCGCTAATCATCAGAAGTAAGGGGGGACATACTTATCATAATGGGCAGCAGGACAACAGTGGCAACCAGTGAGCCTTGATTCACAAACCTATGGTGATGGCTAATAGATTTTAGATTTCTTAGGGTGAAAATAGAGGGGAAGTAGACTTAGGTGTTGCTTGATTTGTATAATGAGAACAATGGACACTCAGCAAGCAGAAGGCAGCTATCAATTGCAGCAACAGGAAAATCATGGTACCTAACCCTGTTGCCCGATGTAGGATGGTTCACAATACTAGAGTCCTCTTGAAAAAGAACCTGAAATGCCACTTCAAGTACATTTGATAAATATATACAGATCCTTCCCTTAATGGCCTTGTGTTCAAGTAACTGTGCTCCAGGGATAGATTTTTGAGTCTTGGAAGATATCAGCACTGAGCTGATACGATGCTAGGAGATCTGAAACACCATGCTGGTCCTCTGGTTAAAGTGGGGATCTATGGAAGTCAGATAATATATGGGTTTTTAATCTGTTTTGTTTTATTTTCTAATTATGAATCCAGTGGGTTCATGGATCCAACCTGTAGTTATACTCCAAATGTGTGCTTAGCAGATGATAGAATTCTCATAGATGGGCCAATTGAAAGCCCCTATAACTAACCCCCACTGTCCTTTGCCAGGATAAGCATATAAGAAACAATACCACATCCTAAGAGGTATTGACAAAATTAACACCACTATCAAACACTTAAAAGATGCAACATGGTCTCCATCCAGTTTACCTACCAGACCTCTGCAAAAACCAGATGGATCACAGTTAACGAATGTAGTCTACTGTAAATTTAAGGTGCACGTGTGGTGGTGGTAGTGATGGGGCATTGGTAGCTTAACTCAGCTGCCATGGCATCAATATGACTCTGACACTGGTACACAGCTATTAATTTGAGGAATGATTCCCTTTGATCCCCAGCAGTAGGAAGAATCAAAAGCAATTTTCATGTATATAGCACGGATAGCATTATGCCTTCTCTATCTCCTTTCACAGATATCAGACCCGCATTGTACCATCTCACTGCTTATTCCTGTTCCTTTTCCTTCTACCCATCATAGGCATTTCACCCAACATATAACTTGTACAAATAATCCCATTTTGGAGGGGGATTTGAAAGGAGATTTCTTGGATGATCCAAAGTAATATAAGGTGGAAGTAAGATTGATCCTATTTGCCATCATTGGAAGTCACTTGATTATTTATTAGTGCTTCTGTAGTCATTGATAGGTGCAAGTGGGCAATTCCATCAAACATGGCAAGACAATTTAGGGCATACACCCCTTGCGAATGATATCTGCCTAATTTTAAGTCAGTACAATGCTGGCCAAGGGTGAGGGAAGTCCAACACGAGGTAAGGAGGGAGATGATAACAATGGGTCCAACAGCAACTGCTGCAGCATCAGTGACTATCACTTATATCAATAATCCTGTTGAAATCCTTGTAGGAGATTTCAACTGGCCATTATTTTCAAAGATGAAACTTGCACCTATTCTCTAAGGAAGGAAATGAGGACATTTTGTTCTTGTATGAGATCTGGTTACTGGAAAAGGGTAAGAGCAGATCTGAGGGGTGCAAAGGTGAGACTGTACTAGACCAATTTATGCACCAGTTCCTATTTCCTCAACATTTTCTATCCCCTGGGTCTCAGGTGTTACCTTTCTTCCCAGCCTGAGCAGCCATGGTTATGGCTCACACCATTTCTGCAGTTATAAAGCCCTGGCTGCTGCTGCTTCATTTCTTAGTGTAACAATATTGATTGTCTCAGCTTCCCCGATGGGTGAGGACTGTTCTGAGAGAGCTGTTGTTCCAAACAGCTTCTTTGGAGACATCTCACATGACTGACAAGGAGCTATGTTTTCTTCAGAAACTGTGACCGATCTCGATAATGCACTAGTACTTTGTATTTCCTTCCTTTTTTCCCCTGCCTTACTTTGCTTTTCTTCTCATTCTTACTTGCCTGGGACTGTACTTGCTAATAAAGTTTTAGCACATAAGCTGCCTTAGGTTTTGTTTTTCTGGGAACCAGGCTAAGATAGCCATGTACAAGAATAATAGGAAGGCTTTTAAATTGTATTTTTAATTATTTGTTTTCCTGTCTCTCTTCAATTTTAGATTGATATTTCCAAGAGCAAAGATTGTGTCTGAAATCAGGGTTCAGCAAACTTATTCTATGAAACAACAAGATGATAAATAGTTTTGAGTTTTGGGACATATGCGTATAGTCTCTATTTCAACTGCTCAACTCTGCTGCTGAGAAAGCAGTCATAGGCATTACATGAATGAGCATGGTTGCATTCCAATAAAACTTTATTTACAAAAGCAGGCTATAGGCTGCATTTTGAACACAGGCCTTAGCTTTTCTGAGCCCTTTATTGAATTAAAAACAGCACAATGTGATGGAAAGAATTAGAGTTTTGCAGAAAAATAGATCTGGATTTGATGCCTAGTTCTATACTTATTACTGTATAACTGTGCAAGTTATTTTATTTCTCCGAGCCTCAATTTTCTCATCTGTTAAAGTGAGCTTTGTAATTTTTCATGTTTTTGTAGTAATTAAATGAGATCATTTTTGCAAAATATTTGACATAGTATAAATTGCTCCATAATTTGAAGTACTTGTTTTCATTTTTTCTAAACAGCACCTGGCTTATAATCCATAACATTTTAGATATTCAGTAAATGCTGGTTAAGAAATAAAAGATATAAAATTAGGAAACTGATTTCTGCTCATGATGGGATTCCTTAAGCAGGGTTTCCTAACATCTTTCCTGTCCTTCGTATAAATACACTGATCACCTAGGCATGAGCTGTACATGTGAGTGAGTTTTCTGTAAGTCTGATCACTAGGGTTCTTTGATCACTGATGTTCCCGCAGATCAAATATATTAGAATATAAAGGCTACTTGAAGATGTTTCTTCTCCTCCAGGTGTTCTTTAAGTTTGAGACAACCTGGGTTATTTTTGAGGCTTGCAGTACATTAAACAATAAAGAAATGCCAAATGAAGTTAAAAAATATGGTATATTTTACATGTTTACATGGAACAAAATAAAGCTTTTAACCCTCAAACCTTTAACCCTCAAAATAAAACGTATTACATTCCCTTTTTACTATAGACTGTCAAAGGTCTGAATATAAGGCCCATTATGTCTGTGGGACTGGGGCGAATGCACCTCAGGTTCCACTCCCCTGAGCTTGACCCTGCTCAACTTATAAGACTTCTAACTTGTTGGCACTTAAAAGCATTTTTCAACAACTATTTTATGCTTCTGAGAAATAGTTCTACACTTCCATAAAATGCACCTGGAAATATTGGTGCATTTTGGATAATAGCTTTCATATTTCAAAATTAGATCTGATAACTTACTCTGAAATGAGAAAAACAGAAACTTAGCCAGAAGAAATACTATAAAATGCAGCTTAGGTTGATATACCTAAAACTATGCATGTGTAATGAGTTACAGTATCATCCCACTAGGGGGAAATCTGTTTTGGACATAAATGCTATTTCTTTTATTAAGTTTAAACAAGTAATATATACATAGGCAGCATGGTAAGTACATATGCGTATCAGTGGGAGCTTTTCAATGTGGATTGGTATAAATTATCTTTGAGTTCTCTAGAACCAAAATGTTTTGTAATAATCTTTATGAGTATATCCATGCCCACAAAATTGAGTAATAAAGACTAAGGGGAACATAGTCACAGAATCTTGTAGAAAAGGGTTTCATAAGATGTCAAAGGACTGTGTCTCCCTTATGATTACAGACAAGTGAACATCCTTTTGGTTATCGCAATTCCAATTCTATCACCTGCTACTCACAGAGCAGTATACTGTGACAAGCATTCTGCTATGACTGTTTACTTAAGACTCTGAAAGAATGGTTACTATTTCTTATTTATCGCTGCAACCATAGTGATGAGGAGATAAGAGCTTGATAATTATTTGGGGGATGTGTTTGAATGAA
This sequence comes from Rhinolophus ferrumequinum, assembly GCF_004115265.2. Classification (NCBI taxonomy): domain Eukaryota; kingdom Metazoa; phylum Chordata; class Mammalia; order Chiroptera; family Rhinolophidae; genus Rhinolophus; species Rhinolophus ferrumequinum. The sequence continues at coordinate 43,061,750 of NC_046286.1, forward strand.
TCACACACATTTGATCCTTACACTGACTCTGTGAGATCTGTACTATAAACTCAATTTTATAGATGAGAAGCTGAGGTCAAGTATCTAGTAAGTAGTAGGGTTAAGATTCAATTTTGGGGGGGGAGATCCAAGATGACAGAGTAGATAAACATTGTGCCTGCTTCCTTCCATGAACAAATTGAAATTATAACTCAATTATATAGAACAATCCACCTGGAGAACCATCTGAAGTCTAGCTGAACAGAAGTTATATAACTAAGGATATAAATAAGAAGCCATGTCGAAACTAGTAGGAGGGGGAGACACAGAACTGGCTAACCCCAAACCTCCATGTAGCAGTTGAGAACCAGGAGGGATACCTATGTCACGAAGGTTTCCCCCAGAGGAGCAAGGGACTCCACCCCACACTGGCCTCCTAGCCCAGAGTACTGGGACTTGGAAGAGGAGACCCCCCACAACATCTGGCTGTGAAAAACAATGGGGATTCCGACCATCCGGGTTGGTGGAAAGTGGCAGGAAACCCAAGCATCCTCTTAAATGGCCCACACATAGCCTCTCTCACTCCTAGGTACTCACCTTGGGCTCCAGTGGAGGGACAGTAACTTTGGGGGTGCCGAAGACATACAGGGGACAAACTGAATTATGTGGCTTTGAGAGGAGGGCTGGAGGACAGTCAGCAATTTCCCTGTGAGGGATCCTTCTCCTGTGCAACCAGCAGGTTGAGCTCTGTCTTTTCTCTGTTGAGCCCTCCCCCTATGCTTATGGCCAAATCTGAATATGATGGGTCTGGTGAGCTCTGCAGTTTCACCCTGCTGACTCACAGGAACCACACCCCACCAAACTCCCCCCATGCTGGAAGCACTTTCTGCAAGAGCAGCCAGCTCTGTCCACATTACACTTTTTATTGGAAAATTATCAGTCTGACCTACCCCAGGCAGGTGGCAACTGGCCTTGTTGTGCTCTGAGACTTTCTCTGAGTAGTTTCAGGTTCAGCACTGGCACAAAGCCAGAATTTATATTAACCTGGTGACTACCACTTGTACCATGCTAGTGGTGGGTGGTTACTGGCCTCTGTGTGCTCTAAAACTTTTGCTGGGTAGCTTCCGGCTCAGTACTGACACCAAACCAGAATTTACGTTAACCTGGTCACCATAACACTTCCCACTCTAGTGATTCCTTGAGACTCTGCCTCACTCGATTTGCACACTGCACAAAGCTTTATGATTGGCTTAACCTTAACGGAGCTGGAAGGGGCAGCAGGACTCGGGGTGTCCTGGCATTTTTAAAGAGCTACTCCAGGCCCTGTACCGATGGTAAACTTCTTTAGTTCGCAGCATGGCCTCCCGCACGTGCCTCCAAGATTATCACATGCAGCGAACAACCATGGATCACTTTGTAGCTCTTACCAGATAGTCCCAGGCTGGTCACAGGGAGTGGGTGACCCTGGCATGTACCAGAGCCTCTCCCAAGAGGCCTCAGAACGAACATACTTGGAGATTGACTTTAGACAACAGCGGAGTACCACTCTATTAGCCCCACAAGCAGCACACCCAAAGGGCAGTCTCAATCAACAGGCACTGGGGTGAACCCACTGGGGTGAATCTCACTCAGTGGGGTAGGCCCCCTGCACATCAGCCTGTAAGCTGTGGACGTGGCCAAACCCCACAGCCAATCAGCCTAAGGGTCAATCCCAGTCACTGACATGCCAATAGCAACCAATGCTCAACTATAATAGGAGGACACACACAACTTATACAAAAGACACTCCAGGAACATTCAGAATAGGTGACTAGAAAGACTGTGCCACTGGGCCCCACAGGGCACATACTATATAAGAGCACATGGCCAAGAATGGAATGCAGCAGATCTACCTAATACATAGACACAAACAGAGAGGCAGCCAAAATGAGGAAACAAAGAAATACAACCCAAATTAAAGAATAAGTGAAAACTCCAGAAAAAGAGGAAAACAAAATGGAGGCAAGCAACCTACTAGAGACAGAGTTCAAAACAATGGTTATAAGGATGCTCACAGAACTTACCAAGAACTTCCACAGACAGATAACAAGCATAAAAAAGGACATAGAAACCATAAAAAAGAACCAGTCAGAAGTGAAGAATACAATTAACTGAAATGAAGAATGCACTAGAAGAAATCACCAGCAGACTAGATGAAGCAGAGGATTGAATCAGCCATTTGGAAGACAAGGTAGCAAAAAACACCCAATCAGAACAGCAAAAAGAAAAAAGAATCCTTAAAAATGAGGATAGTTTAAGAGACCTCTGGGACAATATCAAGCATGACCATATTTGCATCATAGGGGTACCAGAAAGAGGAGAGAGAAAGCAAGGGATTGAGAACCTACTTGAACAAATAATGACTGAAAACCTTCTTAACCTGGCAAAGGAAATAAACATATAAGTCCAGGAAGCACAGAGAATCCGAACCAGGATGAACCCAAACAGGCCCACACCAAGACACATTATAATTAAAATAGCAAAGTTTAAAGACAAACGGAAAATTCTAAAAGCATCAAGAGAAAGAAAACTAGTAACTTATAAGGAAACTCTGATAAGATTGTCAGCTGATTTCTCAACAGAAACTTTGTGGGCCAGAAGGGATTGGCACAAAATATTCAAAGTGATGAAAATCAAGGACCTACGACCAAAGTTATTCTACCCAGCAAAACTATTATTTAGAATCAAAGGACAGATTAGGAATATAGTCCATAATATTGTAATATCTATGTATGGTGTGAAATGGGTACTAAATTTGTTAGGGTAACAGATAGGAAGGTATTGAGGGGCAGCGTGATAAACGTGAAGAGATTAAAAAGTACAAATTGGTAGTTACAAAATAGTCATGGGGATGTAAAGCATAGGAAATATAATCAATAATATGGTAATCACTATGTATAGTGCCAGGTCAGTACTAGACTAGTTGGGGGATCATTTCTTAAATTATACAAATACCTAAGCACTATGCTGTACATCTGAAATTAATATAAAATAATATTGAATATCAACTGTAATTGAAAATTTTTAGAAGGGGTGAAAAGGTAAAGTGGAATAAGAGGCTCAAATCTCCAGGCATAAAACAGAAAAGTCATAGGGATGTAATGTACAGCATAGGGCATACAGTCAATAATATTGTGACAGTGCAGTATGGTGTCAGATGGTTGCTGGACTTATCATGGTGATCACTTCTTTAGGTATATAAATGTTGAATAACTGGTGTACAACTGAAACTAATACAATATTCTATGTTAGCGATATTTTAATAAAAATCTTTAAAAAAGATTCAATTTGGGATCAACTATGCTGAAATGTCTGGAGGGCAGAATATTGTGACAATCATGTGGAACTGGCTTGATGGGCTTTATTTGCATATAAAAAAGCACCTTACAGGGAGGAACCTGCCTCATAGGAAAACTCAACTGGGACCAGAAGGGTGACTAAATTAGCTTTGATCTAACTGAATGTATGTGGTCATGATATTGTTAGTCCATAGTTTCTATTCTGTACCAGACACTGGATTGGCTTTTTTCCCCCCCGAATTCTTTACCTGTGATGTTTTCCTTGAAACCTGCGCCAAGACGTCCATGTGCTACTGGAAGGTGTTTATATTTTAATTATTTGTCTTTCTGTATTTTTTCCCTTTTAGATTCATACATTCAAGGGCAAAGATCACATTTTATAATGAATAAGATGCAGCATGATACAATGGAAGACGCTGAAATTTTGCAGTTAAACAGATTGTCCCATTTTACAGGCAATGAAACTGTGGATTAATAAAAGGAAAGTAATTTGTCCAAAGTCACACTGCTGTTAGGAGGTGGAGGCTGGATGAGAATCCAGGTTAATATTCAAGAGCTCATAATCCCATTTTCCTCACCCTCCTGAACAATAATAAAGGATCGAACTATGTGATGGTGATGTTGTTTGGTCCTAATGTATAGTTGGATCATTTCTGAGCTGGTTAAACGTACATCTGGATTTATTGATGTCTTGTATTTTTGCACTTTTAAAACTTGAAAAATAAATCAGACAGTGAAAGTAAGTACAAAGGAGTAATCAACATGTTAGTTGCTGTGTAGAGGTTTAAAGGTTCAGTTGCTTATGTTAATTGTGCTGTAGTGCTTGGCTTTCTGTAAGTGACACACTCAGATCCTGGTGGTAGCTTTGTTGCAGCAGATCCCTCTTCTGGATGGTGAAATTAGGCTTGTGTGGCTTGAGAAATAGTGCAAGGTCTGACGTAAGGTAGTTGCTGGTCATGTTTGGCTATGACTGACCGTACTGCTATGTTAGAACCTTCTCTCTGGCACAGGGCAGACATAGTTGTATGGAACTTGATAAAGTTTCACCTCAGAGCTTCACTAAGAGCTGCATCACCTAAAGAGAACTTGGAAGACCAGGCACCTCTGTGACAGTGAACCAGATGCTGGGTTCCAGCAATATCCCAAGCCTTCAGGGAGCAACTAGATCCTACAAGTTGGCCAATGATTACGCTGTTGATAACTCTTCCGACCTTCTGTGGAGATGATGTGTACCAACAATTCTACTTGGAATAGACTGAAAGCTCATATTTCAGTTTGGTTGGAGAGCAGTGACTACAGAGCCTGGTCTTTGCTGGGTGGTCTGGAGCAGGGTATTGTTCTAGTTCAAAAGAATAAACTGGAAATCTGCCTACATACACATTCATTAGACAGTCTAATGTGGTCTGGAAGAAATCACTCATGAAACACTGCATTTGAGGATCTGGTACACAATCCAAACATCAACACACAATATTTAAATTTATTTAATTATTTATTCTTTCATTCAACAAGAATTTATGGGCTGCCAACCATGAGCCAGGCACTATTCTAAACCACGGAGACTCAAAGACGAATGAGATACAGTCCCTGCCCTCAAGCAGCTCACAGTCAAATGGCGAGACAGATATATTATTGGGCAATTATAAAACAAGGTGAGATGTTACTGGCAAGTATAAAATTGCAAGGGATATTATTGGAGTACCAAGAAAGGACCTCTAAACCAGCTTGGTGTATGAATAAGTTTTCAGGGAGAAATTCCTGGAAAAGGTAGGTTTTTGTGTCGAGACGTAAAATAGATGCTATAGTATACCTGGCAAAATATAGAGAGAATAATAGTCCACATAGAGGATGTGGAACAGTAAAGCAGCAAGCAGCAATGTGCCTTCCTTAAGAATGTCATGGAATTTATTTTTGATGGAGCACAGCTAGGATGATTATACTATGTCTAGAGGCGATCTTCTTCGTCTAAAATTATAGCCATGTTGCTCTCTCTTAAGTTCTAATTTGGTGAGATCTATAGATATTCATAACTTGAGTAGTAAATCAGATTTAAATGATGAAATCTGAGTGCCCAGTAATCATTACGACAAAATAACTTGTTGCTCTATTTCTGGATAAAGATGCCTAAAGCTCGGTAAGGTCTATTGGTTTCTGCAGGGACCAGACTGCTAAATTTAACAGAAATATAACTGGGCCCACCATCCCTGAATCTTTTAGATTTTGATGGTAGCACTAATCTCCCCCCTCTCCTCCTCTCCCCACTATATGATATTGGTTTTGATTTATTATCGTGGTCCATGGGACAAGAGCAGTTTCAAAGATTTCCATTTGGTTTTCCCCACTATGAGAGCCCTTACTGCATAAGCTGAGAACCCAGTATGGGGGTTACTTTAACTGTCTAACATGTAAATTCCAATTATAAGGTCAGTAATTGAGGAAGTGACACCTGGGTGGGTCCATGAAACTTGTAGGTCAGACTTTAGCCATAACTAAATAAGCTGCATTTATTACCTGACTTCTGTAAGCACCCACTCTAACAGGAGAATTGTAATAATCCTTTAGGTCTCTGGGGTTCAGAGTTCAGACTCTAAATCCAGTAGCCATGATATGTCTTTCCCCAGTGTACTCAGTGACCAAACTTTATGGCCATAGATCCCATTGGGGAAGAATTGGGGAAATTATTACAATATGTACTTATCAAAGTTTTGTTGTATTCTTCCTTTTAGGGATCCTTTCAAGTCAAGGGATTCTGGATCAGAAAACTGAGCAAGAGATAGCAACTTTTTTTCTAATTGGTGAAGTTAAGCATCATCCTTATTGGTTACTGGTCTACTTTGCCCCTACAGATGTCATGTTACATTAACCATCTCCACAACTCCCTGTGGATCTAGATCTCCTGGCTACCTCTCCGGTCTTGCATGCCATTATGGTAATTGCAGCATCTTGGCTTCTGATAGTTAAGTACCCTCATCTACCCTCTACTTTGGGGGTCCCTCTTCCCCCACAACTCTTAATGAGCTCAGTTCTGATTCCCTCCTCTACAGTCAGCTCCAGCCTGCAGATTAGGGCCACCGTGAATTCTTAGTGATACTCATGCCCCTATCAACATTGCATTTTAATGGCCTTAGTGAATGGTATGTTCTCTAGGTTTTACTGTAGAACATAATCTCCTGGACTTTTACTATATTCATTCCAGAATGACCACTCCTTTAGTCTCTTTATTTCTTTCTCTACCATCAGCAAGTGCAATCCAAACATTTCCATTTCTCTCAGCATTGGCTATAGCTTTTCCCAAGAATCTAAGAGCTTCTCTAGCAATGTCTGCTGCATACTTATCAAGGTATTAAATACAATACCTTGGAGAAAGTGCCCCAAGCCAAATAAATTTTAACTCATTTAGTCTTATATTCTGAATTCCTTGATATACATTCTGTTTACCTTGTATCAGAGTCTAATCAGGAAAGAGAAACTACAGTGTAATTGAACAGGGGATTTTTAAATAAAGAATTATTAAACCATATAGGGAAGTAGTTATAAGGATATAAAAAGGACTCTGAAGGGAGCCCTAGGGCTGAGGAAGCATATCCACGGAAGGAACAGCTTGGGAGGAAGGCTCCCTTACCAAGGTTAGGCTTTAGCCTTTACTGGGGTAGGTGTGGTTGCAACTGATGGTCAAGATGTTTGCTGGGTTTCTTGGGTCAGAACTGGCCTGCCATTGTCAGGCAGCAGGAAATAACCCTTTGTAGTGTTGGGGAGCTGAGGCTGTGGACAGGCATAGAGAGGGAGTTGGGGTACCACTTCCAGGGCAAGTCCTGGAGTGCATGATGTTGATAACAGAAAGACTGCAGTGAGGTGGCACCCAGGCAAGGGCTATGCGGTCACGAATGAAAGCTGTGCAGCTCCACATACACTCTTGTACATACAGGAGAACTCCCATGTAACAGTAATACCACTCCCTGTTTCTTCCTAACAAGATAGAGCTATCATCCTAACAAATGGAGAAATTCTCCGTCTTCCCCAAAATGAGAAGACACACAGTTCCAATGGTCTCAAGGGGCTCTGCAGAGCCAGCATCTTCAGGGGCATCCATCCAGATGATCCCATCCCAGATTTCAGGGTCTGAGTTTTTCCCAAGTGTGGCCCTTAGCACAATGGACTCGCCTTGAGTGAGTGTTCAAGCATCTCTGGAGCTTTACCACTCAACTATCAGATCTCCAGTTGTGTTCACGGTGCCTGCTCTTCCACTTCAGGAGATAAGGGCCACTTTGCAAGCTACCAAAGATATGCTCTAGCTCTCACACTTAGCTTTTAACGGCCTGTTAATGGCCCAGAGTTTCCCATCATCCCTCTGTAGGACATCAAAACAATTTAGAAGTTTTGGTTATTCTTATAGTTATCGTTACCGCACATCTTTCAAATGCCTGGATTCTTTCATATGCAAGGGTGTTTAGTTCCACTCAGACATATTCCCAGGTAACCACTAGTGAAATCTCTAGCAATCGAGCTGCTCATTTGTCCCAGGGGCTATCTGTGCCCCACTTATGATTTAGGACGGCGTTCTCTTTGGCTGTGGGTGGAGTAAGTCATTCTCATGTTCTTATCTTGTCACGTGTGTTCTCAGACCACCCTCAGTACCACTTGCATTAGTTCATGCTTACTGACAAGCAGATGCCAAGAAGGAATTAGACCTGTAAGAGATATCCTGGGAGAAGGAGCTGGAGAAGGTGGGAGGGGTTTCAGACTACATGCAGGTCTGACATCTGTAGAATGTGAGAAAGTGTATTGGGAAGGAGGAGTCTTAGACTGCTGTGTGATTGCAAGAAAGGTGCACCCAGGCTAATGAGTCCTCAAACAAAATCACCTATTGGAGAATCCCTACATCTTGCCAGGTTGGGCCTGCCTGAGTGTCATGCCATGCTCAGCCATTGTCTGAGAGCAGCCTGTGGGAAGTGTGGCCTTGGTGTGAAAACAGCCCAGAGAAGCAGCATTTGGGGGAAGGGCATTAGCCAATTATTCTCCCAACGGTAGTAAATTTGAACAGCACATTTTCATTGCTGCCTTGGGAGTCTGCACCACAAAGGAAACTTTCTGGCACTCATCAGGGGGGTGGTTGATGGATCAGGGCACTGAGCTGGAGGAGACAGCAGCTGTTTGGGTTTGAAATAGCTAAAACGGGAGGCATAATAGAGAAAGGACTGAGGCTTGGCAGGGTCACAGGATGGATGGTGTCCTGACTGATCCCCAGCTGAGCCGAGCTGGAGCCAGGTCGAGAACTGCAGCAGACATCAGTGGTGGTGGATGAGCCACTAAAGGTGGACATGAGAACCTAGTACCATCCAGGTCTGGGCCTCACCAACTGTGTTTACTTTTAAACAGTGATAGAATCAGAATTAGAAAGACAGTATGGGGTAAGTGGTTTAAAGTTCGGTGCTTCTAATCGGATACACCTGGGTCTGCATCTCAGTTTACTAACCAGGAAAGTTAACATAATAGTGTTGATCTCAGAGGAATGTGATGATGAGCATCCAGGAAGATGATATACACAAAATTCTTATCACAGGACATGACACATTGCACTCATTAAATATCCATTCTACAAAATGTTCAACAGTTAATCAAAGACTAGAACCATCTCACAACTACAAAAGTGAAAGAAACAGGGAGTGGAAACAAGAAAGATAAGCAGGGCAGTCCGCATATTTCATTGATCATATTCTCTTGCTTGGAGGTTTCTTTTTGAAGATGGACAAGTCAGGATATCTTGGTCCAAAAGACAGTTCTTGGAACTGTCTATTCATTAACTGAATGGAGCCATAGCAGTGAGCAAGCCGATTAAAACCTCTGGAATAGTAGAGCTTATGTTCTAGTGGGGGAAGGCTGTGTGCGCCCTCCTTTCTGCAGAAATCCTTTCTGTCTGTTACCAGAGGAGCTCTCTGCAAAGATTAGGAATGCAGCTAGAGCAGGGAGCCTGTATGTAGATTTCAAGAAGGGTTGGGGAGAGAAAAAGCCCCCCTTGCAATCCCCGCAGGTTTATGAGAATTTTCTTTTTTCTCAGTAGACTGTATAGTGGTTAAATATGTGAGCTCTGCCAAGATTTGCATTTTTGCCTTTCCCCAACGATGAGTAGTTGTATATCCTGGATATGTTACTTTGCTGCATGGGCTTCATTTGCCCCTCTAGGGACCGGCATCATCAACTTCCCTTGCCCTCTGATTTCCAGTTGGGTCAGCTAATAGGAGATGATTCAGGAGATCCGAGAGAGGGAGGAGAGAGGACAGGTATTTGTTCCCCTAGCCACCTGCCTGCCTTCTAGGTCACGGTTTGGCAGTGGCTGTGACTTTCTGTCAGAAGCTGTTGGCTAGTCTTGCAGGGTCTCAGCCTGGGATAGAAAGGATGTCCTGATGGAATTAGGCCCTCAACATTAGGCTTCCCTAACCTTGCCCCAACATTGGAAATAGTCCCTTCATTAAACTCTCCTTGCCCCTGTTAAGGGTGCCGTCTCTTCCCCCCTGGAATGGATCTCAACTGATACAATTGTTTTTCATCTCTAAATAGGTTTCCTCATTTACAAAACAGGGGTAATGACAGCACGTATATCATAGAACTTTTTGTGATGGTTAAATGAGGTAATGTAGGTAAAATTCTTAGCACAGTGCCTAAAACATAGCAAGTGTTCAATGAATATTAGCTGTCATTATTGTGACTGTTATGATTATCATTTTTATTTGGGACCCAAACATTGGGACTAAGATAAGAATGCTGAGAGCTGGGCTTTCCACCAAAACCTCCATTCAAGTCAGGCTACTTGGCAGCATGTAAGTGAAACCAAAAGTTGGGTCCCATAAGGCTCATTACATGATAAATCCACCTCTGCTGATATTCCTGACTGATACAATTCACAGCAGGATAGTTCTGATCATCATGATTTCTGAGCGCATTTATAAGGCCAAAGGTTAGTGCTATTCCCGTTTATGTATCCCTTGATGCAAATTAAAGTAATTTAAAGAAGGAATTCTTAATCAGTAGCATGAGGTAGAGGAAAATGCTTTTTAAGCACACAAAAAAGCATGGCTACAACTTAGAGAAACAAGGCTTATTTTATCCTAACTGCTATATACTTCCTGAATACTTAATTTATTACAGTGACAAGAAAGCAAAGCCTAAAATAAATGCTGCAATTTGTCTTCATTATCTCTCTAACCATTCTTATGGCCTCACTATGGCTTGGATCAGTTAGTTTATTTGGTCATTTAAGAGATAATCATCCTAATGAGGCTGGGTTATAGATTTTATTTCCACGGAGGCCTCAGCACAGAGAGCTATTCTACTGCATGATTGAAGACTGTACTCATAGTCTAATAATCAGTTTGTACGTGCATGGTGGTGATTACAAGAGGAATGGAAAGAATGTGGGGGTGGGGCGTTTGGTCCTTATCAATTCAAGCACGAGGAAGAAAACTCCAAGAGCATGTTTTCCTGGAAGTGGGTAAGTAATGTTATTTTCTTATGTAAAAGGCTACTTTTTTCCGGTATGGGAAAGGATAAAATTGTCACATAAAGAAGGAACAATGTAACAAACGTACAAGGTTCAGTAACGCTCCATTGGTGTCTGTATTCGTTTCCTAAGGCTGCCATAACAAGGCAAATTACTGCAAACTGGGTGGCTTAAAACCACAGAAATGTATTCTCTCAGAGAGTTGGAGACTAGTAGTCCAAACTAAGGTGTCAGCAGGGACTTGCTCTCCCAGAAGGCTCTAGGGCAAGGTCCTTCCGGTGTCTTTGTAGCTGCTGGTTGCTGGCAATCCTTGGCTTTCCTTGGCTCATGTCAGCATGAACTCGGATTTCTGCCTCTGTCTTCATATGGCTGTCTTCTCTGCGTGTCTGCGTCCAAATTTCCTTCTTTTTATAAGAATACGAATCATACTGGACATAGGGCCCACCCTAATCCAGTAGGACTTCATCTTAAGTTGATTATATTTGTTTTTTTTTGTTTGTTTGTTTGTTTTCATTAACTTGATTATATTTGTGAAGACTCTACTTCCAAATAAAGTCACACATTCACAGGTTCTGGGTAGACATGAATTTTGGGGGGACATTATTCACCCCATATCAGGTCTGTCAGCCTAACTACTCAAGAATTGGTTCATCCCTTTGTGGCTCTTTCAGGCTTTTTTTTTCTTCTTTTCTTCTTTGATACTTGATTCCTATCTTTTTAGCCATCTTCCTTCCTTCCTTCCTTCCTTCCTTCCTTCCTTCCTTCCTTCCTTCCTTCCTTCCTTCCTTCCTTCCTCTCTCTCTCTCTCTCTCTCTCTCTCTCTCTCTCTCTCTCTCTCTTTCTTTCTTTTTCAAATTTTATTTGCTCATTTGGTGATTACACAGCAGACAGGTTCCGTTTGTGGGGCAAGTAGTTTGTCTCACCCCTCTCCATGGAGTGTGGACTCATATTCTCACTATCCCTTTACTACATGAAGGATATGGGTTGGTGGGGAAGGAGATTTCATTGAATGCCGAGCCATCGGCAGGCTTCTTCACATGGTATTTTATGGTCCATAGACCTCAATGAGATGCACTGCCTGGTAATTCCCAGTGCTCTGTTGCCCACCCACCACTTCTTCCTTCCCTGTATTCTCTTCCCTGAAATTATTCCCAGAGGATACTCTTGGCAACAGATTTCTGTTTGACCCTACTTAATGCAACACTTAAAAAAGAAATCCCACACTTCTTTCCCATTTCCCCAGCAGATACATGTTTACAATAATTGAACACGTAGAACTCATGGATTGTTGGGCAGAGAGGAAATTTGGAATCACAGAGAGAGATTCTTCTACCTTTTCAACCCTACTCTGCTCAGCCTCTACCTCACCCTTTCCCAAATGAGGAAGAGTTGCCACGCTAATTATTTAGTCTGGGACGACTGATCGATGATACGATTACTGTGTCCATGCTCGTGCACTGATGGGTCCTTTCTGTGATCCTCCATCAAGCTGCTGGTGCAGTGAGAAGGTCAGGTTCTGTCTGGTTGCTCCCCTCAAAGCATGCCTGTGCTTATGGGTCATTGCTTTGATTTCTGTACCATATGACGGGCCATAAGATAGTAAGAGCCTCATCTGGGTTAGAGGTTGGAGATAAGAAGAGTCTCCACTTAGTTGTTTAGATGACACTGTGTACACAGTCCAACCTAGTTTTACTTTCATTTTGTACTGGAGGTGACTGGGCGGGGCTAAGCCAAGAACAAGCAAACAAATATCCCAGCACTTTTCACTTTGCTTCCCTTTTGTGTGTGTGTGTGTGTGGGGGGGCCCTCTGAGGGACCTCTCTGAAGAGGCGTGATTGTCGGAGCATAACACACATTTTGAATCCTTTAGCCAAATATTATCAACACCACAGCAACACTTCTAACAAATATATTACAGGCAATGACTAAACTAAGAAAGCTGGGTTTATTTGTTGATTTAATGTATTCAGGCCACTTATTAGTTCAAATAATTGGGAACTGGCCACATTGTAGCAGCACATGGTATGTTATAGGCAGGTCATTTCAAAGGTGAAACTATGATACACTGTTATAGGAAGTATGAAGCATGTACTTTCAAAGTGGCTTTGTACTTATTCATTGCAGTGATGTACAACAAAAGAGAATATCATTTCATAGTGCTTCTGACTAATATGTTACTAGCTTGTAATTAAGTCTAATGCTGGTATCTCTGTATAATACTTTGTTTTTACAGGACACAACACTCTCTTAATAGTGGTGTTAATGCAACATTTCTTATTAAACTATTCAATGACTACCTTTGAGGTTGTGGCAATAATTTATATCCTAAGTCATTAACCGAAAATATATTGGAGTCTACTTCGTTGTCTTATCAAAGACAAAGGTTATTATAATTACGAAAAATCTAATTTATGAAAGATCTATTACAGGATCATTAGTTAAAACAGAATTTGGAAATGTGGCTTATTTCAAGTTAAACCAAAGTATATATTAAACTTCAGATACCATTAAAACTAGCAGGATTGGCTAAAAAGAGCTAAATTTTAAAATCTTGATGTATACAATTTTGACATAATAAAATAATTGTTTGCTTTATTTCATAAGAGTGAGTATAATATTGTTAAGGAATTATAGTTTTACTTATATCCAATTATAGTCATTTGGTTACTCACTTAACATTTTTATTGTTCCAAAGGAACCCAAACTGATATAAAGATTATTAGAAATATAAATGTATGTGTATAGGTACATATACACAGCTATTACAAATATTTTGTTACAGGTATGGTACAATTAATTCCTCTAAATTAATATAATCTTGGCTGACAGATATATGTACAAATTTTGAATAAATTGAGAAAAAAGAGAGAAACATGTTTTTATGGGGCCTATATTCCAGAACTTGAGTGGACTCTTAGATAAGACGAACTCCTACTTATTTTTTCCCCACAAGAACATGAAGAATTTGTTGCTCCGGTTCCATTGGTAAGGGTGCATTAGTAATTGCTTACCTCTAAGGCTATCTTTGCTAAAACTGATGGTAAAGTTCTTATGTGACTTAGATTTCCAAATATACGTGTATGTCTGATGATATGTCCAAGGCAGCATTTCTTAACTATACTCTACCTCTTTCTGGCTTTGTCAGTGGACTATCAGGAAATGGAAGAGCAGTTTCATTTTGAGTCTGAGGAAGCAATGCCTGTATCCAGAGTCTAGGACAGCTTGCCAGAGGGGGTCGCGGGGAGGGGAACTACAGCCCTCAAAAATTAAATCCTTAGCCATGGTGACCCAGAAAAATCATTAGGCCCCAATGCTCTGCCTCCTGAGACAAAGCCTCTTTTTGCTCTCATTTATGATGTTGTATTCCTCCCTGTGGCACCTCTTGAACATACGCCTGAGTGCGTGCTTTAGCCTGGCTGAATTTATTGAGGCTGTTAACTGGACCTTGATACGCACGTTCCACTTTGCGGTGTTAGGCAGATTCAGATGTAAAATCTGAACTGGGTCCTTATGACCACATACTGACTTCAATTCTTTTGGACAGCTTCAACTTAATATCACTGGAAACCCCTTGCATCGATCATGAGTAATATGTGATCCCCAAACTCTTCTCAGTTCATTATAATCTTTCATCTCTCCTAGGGCATCTGAACTGGGTAATTTTTTCCTCCATGTATGCTGTCTTATCTCTTAATCATTTAAAGAAATATTTAACTGTATGAAAATAAGGTTGCAACCAAAAGAGAAAGAATATTCAAGGATGTTTGCACTGCTTTTTCTTGGCTTACTTGCTGGGTGAGTAAAGTTACCCACTCGCTGCTAATGAGATTGTCTGAAATCTGCCAGCCCACCCCATTCTTGCTTCAGCAGGGTCCTGTGCTACTGAAGTTCTTCTCATGGCACAAGCATTGTTATTCCTTGTATCCATGGCTGTGTCTGTTAAGACCTTTTATACAATAGCCTCAGAACTCTGGTTGCAATTAGAGTTTTGATTAGCTGTCAGTGATGTCATAGCCATGGCTATTTTAAATCCACTGTGCTAAGTGTTTTCCTTTTCTTAATGTACTGTAGAAATTCCATTTCTTGACAGCAATAAGACACTTCAGGCAGTGTGTTTCAGGGCCAATATTGCACTTCTCATGGAGTTAAGACACTTGGCCTTCAGCCTCATGACTTATAACACAATCTGAGTTATGCTATAATCACCCAGATATATACATGGCCTGTTGTGTTTTATTGCTTAAATGGAACCTGTCCCAGCGCCTCATCAACTGACAAGGTGGGAATATAGCCCCAAATGGCTGTTCAGATTCCCAGTGGGAGTTGCTTTTGGTCAGATCTTCAGTCTCTCAGGGTTGCGCTGAAAACTCTGGAGGCCTTTGGTACACTTACCACACAGCAGAAATCAAACCCTCCAGCCTCCCAGGCCTCACTGCCAGACTGTCCAACTTAGGTTGCCAAATATCTCCCCCTCAACACATTTATTGAACTTTAAAACAGCAGAACAGCATTGAATGAAGTCCAGTAATTTTTATAGGATATATTTTAGTCACTAGACTTTGAAGACTCTTCCAACATTAATTATAAAGTTTCTGTGTCTGGATAACATATTGTTAACAGTTATTTTGCAAGTGCTAATGGCAAGATGGAAGATTTCCAGTAATTTTATTGAGGAAGTGGCAATTAAAATGTTGAGCACTATAGGGTATATACAAAATAAAAATAATCTTGCAAACACGGCACTGTACTTTATGACAAAAATGGGGATATACTCCTCACTTTAAAATAGATATGATGACTTTGTAGTTCCACCTCTTTTTGTTTAAGGAAGATCAAGAGTTCTCTTTTTTGTTTGTTTGTTAACATTTAAAGGCAGTGCAAAATGCCAGCACTCCAGGCTGGTTTGATATTATTTACCACAACATCATGAAATGATTTTAAGACAAGTTGTTATCCATATTTCTTTCAATAACAAATATCACTAAAATGAGATCATTGGCTTCATGTGACAATTTATGACTGGAAATGCATGAGCTGTCTTTTCGAAAGACTTTCAAAGACCTCATCTAGCATGGTTTTCCCTCCAGAGCACTCTTGTGTGACCACCCATCTTCCAAACTCACCCTACCACAGTCAGCGAGCAGCTTCAGGTCGCGAGCCTGTCAGAACCCTGAGAGCAGAATGACCAACAGTGGAAAGCAGCAGGCGGCATACTCCAGTATATGTGGTGTCAGAGGCAAGACACAGAGGGTTAAAAGGACTTGACTAAGGTCCCACAGCTGGGTAGACGGTTTATGTGAACTCTGAGACCAAGAGTGTAACATCTTTATCTAATGACTTTTAATCATTTTAAATTCAGAAAGCAAATTATTAATTGCAGAATCAAGACCACTGGAATCAAAACAAACGGATTTTCTGTCAGTTTGGTACTATTATATTTTGAAAGGGATTTTAGACCAGGAGTACAACTGCTTTCCAACTTGATCACCACTTCCTTTTTTAGGCATATCCTGACTGCTGTACAACTTAGGCCTAGGTTTCCCTCATTAATTTGGTAAAATAATTTTTTTTACCTGAAGTATAATCTATATTTTCCATATTGGTTTAAATCTGTAATTGGAATGCTTATCAACATTGGCTGATGATATCAACGCTATGCTGTAATAGCACTGCTTGAAGTTTCCTGCTAAAATATTTACTTTAAGGTTCTGCTTTTCTGGAATTGATGTATACTTCCCTTGGTCTTCCTTTGTGGGTCATTTCTTTAAAACATCCTTTTCTCTGAAGGATCATAGAAAAGCAGTGGGATCAGGAACTAGCTCTTCTCACTCAGGAACAATAAACATACAGAAACTGAAGTTATCCAGGAGTTTTCCAACCACTTTTGCTAAATCAAAAGGGTTTTAGAAAACATTTTAAGGGTCAACTCAGAAAGGGAATGATTCTCGATGTGTTTTTTTTCTTTTTTCACCTGGGTATTTATGGAATTAATTCTTACTTTTTTTTATATTACTTTATTTACTCATTCTTATGAATCCTAAATATTAAAGCAGATTATTAGATTAGTCTTTAGCTTTTTAAAATATTTTGTTTAATAATACATCGAAGGCATATAAGTTCCAGTTAAATAATTCATTTTTAGAGACTCACGAGCTAACCAAAAAGCAAATACCTCTTTAGCTGCCATCCTATGAGAGGATTTGGCATTTGTTGATTTATTACTTCTTATGTGAGTATTTGCTTTTGTTATTTATTGCTTAGTAGATATTCTTGGTTCATATTAGGTGAATATATTATCTCTTCATAGGGGGCAAAACATGCCCTTTTTGTTTTTATGCTCAATGTCTTATTATATCTTCATCTAATAGATGCTCAAAAAAATTGCTTACAAACTGGTGGACATCTGAAGGTATGTATTTAATTTATCACATGTATTTTTTTTCTTCAAGAAAATGTATCCCAATTCTTGAGTCACAGAAGCTCTGTGTTTCCAAAAACATATAATGTCATATGCAAATGATATTGGAAAAATTTTTTGATTTTTCCAAGCAGTTTTTAAGACCAATAAACTAACTCAACAGAGCACGGAAGAGGGACAGGCTTCTGTATAAAAACCAGTATCAGGGGATAGCTGGTAAATTTTCAGTGAATTTCAGTATAAAAATATCGCTCTTCTATTTTGGTAACATACCTCAAAGACTATGTTTTAAAAAAAAAGATTTTTAAATACAAGATTTTAAAGTTAGAAATTAAAAAGAATTTGGTTGCAAAGATGACTTTGGAAAACAAATTAGTTTTCTTGTTGGTGGTTGAGCCCTTTGAGAGGCAATTAGTGAATTCTTAATCAAAATGATGTGTCAGGTCCTGAAACAGTTAACCTCCAAAATGTATACAATTTATCCCTAGGATGAATGTAACTACTCTGCAACTAGATGAGTATCATAAAAAAGAATGTGGAATAATTGTTACCTATACAGAGAAGTCACTGGAAAGAACAGTAGTTATCTGTTACTGACACTGAAAGTTTTTATGACTAATACTCCAAATATCTCACTTCTTTCCTGTACATTTTATTACATGTCCTTGTGATTCCGTAGCTATTCTACCAGATATTAAGAACCAAAATTTGGACTAGACCCAGTGTAATCAATGAGAGGCAGAATCTAGAGTTTGATGCTTTTGGTTTTGAAGACTAATAGATCTGGGTTTGAGTGCTGTCTCTGCATTCTTATCTATGTGAAGTTGGAAAATTCAGGTGTGTATCACTTCCCTTCACTATATTGCTTCTAGACTGAATGGTAGGACAATTATAGGGATTGAAAGGGCAGATTATAGTTTCAGGATATAGTAAAAATGTGAGATTTCTTTTTTTTCTTTTTTTTTTTTATGGGAAGGACTCTTTATATCAGTAACCTACTTGTTTCATGATCTTGTCAAATTATGTATAAAGAAAAATTGTGAAGATGCTTTTATTAAAAGTGTGCTGCTGTAAAGAAAAACTTGTAGATGATCAACAAAAGCTTTTATTCCTCTTCCAGGGCATACAGCCAGATGACATTTACCAGACTGTCTTACACTTAGGTATAGTCAGGTGACTGAGTTCTAGCCAATGGAATCAATAGTACTGATGTGTAACATTCCTGAGCCTGGTGCATAAAAACCTCCCATGATGTATTCTCTATGCTCTTTTCCTTCACATGAATTGATGCAGAGGAGTATGGTAACCTAGGAAGCTGTGTGTTAAAGCTGGTGGAGCCACAGGATGGAATGATGCCAGGATTCTGAATCAGTATCCAAAGGTAAACCCCAGTTAATCAGGAACACTCAGTTTGACTGTACATGAGTGAGAAATAAATGTGTGAGCCATTATAAGCTTTTTAATTTTTTTATAGCTGCAAGCATTACCTTAACTAATATTCTGTCTAATTAGAATCTTGTATAGAATTTATTTTCTTTCGCAATTATTGTTTATGAATATTAGAAATGCTGTTTGTCAGTTTTCAATGATATCACTGAAATTGAGTAGAACAGTTCACTGAATAAGTTTATCTGTCTGACCATATTGTTGCTACACTTATTTTTATTGTTTTCAGCCATCTCTGAATTTACTAAAATACACAAACAAACTACTCCAATTTCAATTTGTCTTTCACTGAGGCCACATATCCCCCCTAAACCCACCCCGCCACTGGAATTCTGCCTAAAATGAAACAGCAAGAGAACAGAGGTCAAGAACTTGGAAGGATTCATATGGGGAAAATCAGGTACAGCTTGATTTAATATCAATATTTCATGTGTTCAGAGAGTGAAGTTTCAGGCTACAAGATAACAGCCCATCATTTTTATGCCCTTCCATCTGTGAAAAGCTGTTCCTCAAAGCACAGTGTATGAACAACATAGCAGCTTTTCATTTTAGGCACCATATTTTGAAAAAAGAGAGATCTTTTGATGCATGACCAGACTCTGAAAATAATTGAAATCTATGGAGTTTTAGGGCCAGACTCATAAAGAATGCAGATTTCCCTCTGAAACATATTGCTGGGGAAAGGTACAGAACACAAATCTTTAACATAATGAAAACTTTGCCTTCTGCATATATAAAACAAAGGTTATACCATCTACTATCTGCCAATGAAAAAACAAGTATGCACATTTAAGAGAGTAGAATAGCAGGAGCTGCAGGAATAGAATAAAAATGTAAAAGGAGGGGTTTGGCAGGGGAAGAGATGAATATATGGGACACACAGGATTTTTATAGCAATGAAAATACTCTGTATGGTACTACAATGATGGATACCTGTCATTATACATTTGTCTAAACCACAGTACCAAGAATGAATCCTTCTATAAACTATGGACTTTAGGTGATTATGATGTGTCAATGTAGGCCCAATCAGTTGTAACAAATGTGTCACTCTGGTGGGGGGTGTTGGTAATGGAGAAAGCTGTGCATAATTGGGGGCAGGGGCTATATGGGAACTCTCTGTACCTTCCTCCTAATTTTACTGTAAACTTACAACTTCTCTAAAAAACGTCTTTAAAAAAAAAGGAAGTTAAAGATGCAACACATTTAAATTTACATGGTGAAATTTTGTTTAAACAGTGTAAATAATAATAATAATAATTGGAATAATAGTGGAAAGACAACATACTAGAACTTATAAGATGCAGCAGAAACGGTTCTAAGAGGAAGGTTCATAGCAATCAATGCCTAAATTAAGAAGCAAGAAAGATCCCAAATAAACAACTTAACTCTATGCCTGAAGGAACTAGAAAAAGAACAAACTGAGCTGAAAGGTAGAAGAAGAACACTAATACAATGAAAGAAAAGAATTATATGATCATCTCAGTAGATGCAGAAAAAGCATTTGACAAAATTCAACAACCATTCATGGTAAAAACTCTTAAGAAATTAGGCACAGAAAGAACACATCTCAGAGAACCGAAATGGTGGAGTAGAGAAACGTTGTGCCTGCATCCTTTCATCAATACATTAAAATTAAAACTAGGGGTGGCCGGTTAGCTCAGTTGGTTAGAGTGTGCTTCTAATAACATCAAGTTTGCCGGTTTGATCCCTGCATGGGGATCTTAGCTGTGCCCTCTTTAAAAATGAATAAATTAATAAAATTAAATTAAAACTAAATTTTAGAACAATCAACCTGGAGAATCATCTGAAGTCTAGTCAAACAGGAGTCCTATAACTAAAAATATAAAGAAGAGGCCACCACGAGACCGATAGGAGGGGTGGAGACACAGAACAGGCCCCAAACCTCCATGTGGTGGTTGAGAATCAGGAGGGATATCTTGGCCATGGGGGTTCACTCCCAGAGGAGCAAGTGAATCCAACCCCACAGAGTACTGGTGCTGGGAAGAGGAGCTCCCATAACATCTGGCTGTGAAAAATAGTGGGGATTCATACCATCTGGGTGGGACAAAAGGCTATGGGAAACCAAGACAACATCTTAAATGGCTCACTCACAGATTCACTTCCTCCTACCCCAGGCTCTGGTGGAGGAACTGTGACTCGGGGGGTGTTGGAAGGAAATGGGTTCCAACACCAACAGATTGAGGTGCATAACTTTGGGGTGAGGGCTGGAAGACAGCATTTTTCCTGTGAGGGGTCCTGCTCCAGTGCAGCTGGCAGGTGGGCACCATCTTTCCTGTGTTGAGTCCTCCCACACAGGGCCAAATCGGAATCTGATTGGTCTGGTGAGGTCCTCAGCTCCACCCTGCTTACTCACTGGGACACCCCCTGCCAACTCCCCCAATGCCAGAGGCACTTTCTCCAAGAGCAGCCAGCCTTGCCCATGTTGTACTTTCTTTAAAAACCATCAGAGTCCCACAGACCTCAGGAAAGTGAAAACTGGCATCAGCATGGTCTGAAACTTTTGCTGAGTAGCTT
This sequence comes from Rhinolophus ferrumequinum, assembly GCF_004115265.2. Lineage (NCBI taxonomy): Eukaryota > Metazoa > Chordata > Mammalia > Chiroptera > Rhinolophidae > Rhinolophus > Rhinolophus ferrumequinum. The sequence goes on from NC_046286.1 coordinate 43,082,964, forward strand.
CACACTCAGCACTGGTACCAAACCAAAACTTACACTAACCTAATGAGCACAACTCTTCCCACTCTAGTGATTCCCTGAGACCCTGCCTCACCCACTTGCATACCCCATGAGGCTCTATTAGTGGATGAACCTTAAAGGAGCTGGCAGATGGCAGCAGGCTTTAGGGTGTACTGGCTTTTTGCAGAACTACCCCAAGCCTGGTATGCATGGTAGACTGTCCTTGGTTCACAGCATGGCCTCTCCCAAGGGCTTCCAGGTTTAGCAAAGGCAGCAAATAACTGCAGATTTAAGGCTTCACCAGGTAGCTGCCAGCTGGTCACAGGCAGTGGGTGACCTGGGCCTGAACCAGAGTCCCTCCCAAGAGACCCCAGAACCAGCATACTTGCAGGTTGGCTTGAGACCACAGCAAAGTACTAACCAATTAGCCCCACAAGTGTCATACACAAAGAGGGGCAGGTCACAATAGGCACCAGAACCTGGTGGGACAAATCCCACTCAGTGTGGTAAGCCCCCCCCACCCCCCGCACAGAGCCCAAAAGCTGTAGACATGGCCAGTGAGCCTGAGGGTCAATCCCACCCACTGACATTTCAATAGTAATCAAGGCTCACCTATAACAGGAGGGCACATACAACCCACATAAGGGACACTCCTGGAGCACCCAGCTCAGGTGACCAGGGAGACTGTGCCACTGGGCCCCACAGGACCCCTACTACTTAATGCCACCTGGCAAGACTGGGACACATAGCAACCCTCCCCAATACATAGAAACAAACACAGAGAGGCAGACTGATGAGGAAACAAAGAAGTATGCCCCAAATGAAAGAATAGGAGAAAACTTCAGAAAAAGAACTAAACGAAATGGAGACAAGCAACCTACCACATACAGAGTTCAAAACAGTGGTTATAAGGATGCTCAAGGAACTTAGTGAGAATGTAAACAAAGAGCAAGCATAAAATAGGACATAGAAACCATTAAAAAAAATAAAGAACCAGTCAGAATAGAAGAATACAATAACTGAAATGAAGGATGCACTAGAAAGGATCACCAGTAGACCAGATGAAGCAGAGGATTGAATCAGAAATTTGGAAGAAAAGGTAGCAGAGAACATGCAATCAGAATAGCAAAAAAGAATCCAAAAAAATCAGGATAGATTAAGAGTCCTCTGGGACAACATTAAGCATAACCACATTCTCATCATAGGAGTACCAGAAGGAGGAGAGAGGAAGCAAGGGATTGAGAATCTATTTGAAAAAATAATAACTGAAAACTTTCCTAACTTGCTAAAGGAAATAGACATACAAACTAAAGGAGCGCCGAGAGTCCTCCAAAGAATGAATCCAAACAGGCCCATACCAACATACATTATAATTAAAGTGGCAAAGGTTAAAGACAAAGCAAGAATACTAAAAGTAGCAAGAGAAAAGCATTTAGTTACCTACAAGAAAGCTCCCATAAGACTCTCAGCTGATTTCTCAACAAAATCTTTGCAGGCCAGAAGGGATTGGCACAAAATATTCAAAGTGATGAAAAGCAAAACTAATTTACCCGTCAAGGTTATCATTTAGAATTGAAGGACAGATAAAGAGCTTCCCAGACAAGAAAAAGCTAAAGGAGTTCATCACCAGCAAGCCAGTACTACAAGGAATGTTACAGGGACTTCTTTAACACAGGAAAAAAAAAAGATAAAAAATATGAATAATAAAATGGAAATAACCACATATCTATCAACAATTGCTTTCAGTATAAGTGGATTAAATGCTCTAATCAAAAACATAAGGTGACTGAATGGCTAAGAAAACAAAACCCTTACATAAGCCGCCTACAAGAGACTCACTTCAGATTGAAAAACACACACAGACAGAAAGTAAAGGGATGGAAAAAGATATTTCATGAAAATGGAGAAAGAAAGAAAAAAAAAAGCTGGCATAGCAATACTTATACCAGACAAAACAGACTTTTAAACAAAAGCTGTTAAGAAGAGACAATGGAGGACAGAGTAATCCGACTTCAAGTTATTTATCCAAAGAAACCCAAAATACTACTTTGAGAGACATGTGCATACATATTTTCATTGCAGAATTGTTTACAACAGCCAAGATGTGGAGGCACCCTGGGTGTCCATCGATGGAGGAATGGATAAAGAGGAAATGGTACATATATACACTGGACTATTGCTCAGCCATGGACGGTAATGGGTTCTTGCTATCCGCGGAGGCACAGATGGACCTGGAGGGTATTGTGCAGAGTGGAGTATAAGAGACAGAGAAAGACAGATGCAATGTGATTTTGCTTATATGTGAAATCTAAGGAACAAAATTAACAAACAAAACAGAAACTTACCGTGTTTCCCTGAAAATAAGACTGGGTCTTATACTAAGGTTTGCCCTAAAACACACATTTGGGCTTATGTTCGGGGATGTCATCCAGAAAAATCATGCTAGGGCTTATTTTCTGGTTAGGTCTTATTTTTGGGGAAACACAGTATATATACAGAAAATATTTTGATGGCTGCCAGATGGGAGGGACATTAGGGGTGTGGGTGATAAAAGGGGAAAGGATTAAGAAGTACAAATTGGTTTTTACAAAGTAGTTATGGGGATGTAAGCTATGGTATAAGGAATATAGTCAATAATATTGTAATAACTACGTATGGTGTGAGATGGACACTAAACTTGTTGGGGTCATAGATGGGAGGGGGTTGGGGCAGGGTGATAAACGTGAAGAGATTAAAAAGTACAAATTGGTAGTTATAAAATAGTCATGGGATGTAAAATAAAGCATAGGGAATATAGTCAGTGATATGATGATAACTATGTATAGTGCTAACTGGGTCCTAGACTAGTCAGAGGGATCACTTCTTAAATTATATAAATGTCTAATCACTATGCTATACACCTGAAATTAATATAAATTAATATTGAATGTCAACTATAATTGAAAAATAAAAAAAAGGGGGGGAAATGTGAAGGGGAATAAGAGGTCCAAATTTCCAGGTACAAAACAAATAATCATGGGGCTGTAATGTACAGCATAGGGAATGTAGTCAATGATATTGTGATAGCATCGATGTCAAATTGTTGCTGGACTTATCATGGTGATCACTTCTTTACGTATATAAATGTCACATAACTAGGGTGTACCCTTGAAACTAATATAATATTGTATGTTAGCTATATTTTTAATAAAAATGTTTTTTAAAAAAGGAAAGAATATATCTCAACATTATAAAGACCATATGTGGCAAGCCCACAGATAATGTCATAATCCATGGTGAATGGTTGAAAACATTTCCTCTAAGATGAGGAATAAGACGATGGAAAGGAATAAGACGATGAGGAATAAGATGAGGAATAAGACTATGTTAAATAGAAGTTGTGTTTGCTTTCACCACTTCCATTTAACATTGTACTGGAAGTCATAGATAGAGCAATCAGACAAGAAAAAGAAATAAAAGATATCAGAAATAGAAGGGAAGAAATAAAAAATTTTTTTTTTGCAGCTCTCTTGGTCTTATATTTAGAAAATCCTAAAGAATCAACTCCCAAACTGTTAGATATAATCAGTAAATTCAGTAAAGTTGCAGGATACAAAATTAACATACAAAAATCAGTAGCATTGCTATACACTAACAATGAATTTTCTGAAAAAAGAAATAAAGAAACCAATCCCATTTATAATCCATCAAAAAACAATAAAACACTTAGAAATAAATTTAACTAAGGAAGTGAATGTTTTCTGTACTCTGAAAACTACAATGTAAAAGAAATCAAAGAAAACACAAATAAATGGAGAGTTATCCTGTGTTCATGGATTGGAAAAATTAATATTAAAATGTTACTACTACCAAAAGCCATGTATAGATTCGATGCAATCCCTATCATGATTCCAATGGTATTTTTTACTGAAGTAGAATAAACATTCCTAAAATTTATATGGAACTACAAAAGACCCCCAAAAGCCAAAGAAATCATGAGAAAGAAGAGTAAAGAAGGAGGCTTCATGTATTCTGATTTCAAGCTGTACTATGAATTTATAGTCATCAAAATATTATGGTATTGGCTTAAAAACAGACAAATAGACCAATGGAATAGAATCAAGAGCCCAGAAATAAATCCAAGTATGTACAGTCAAGTAATATTTGTCAAGGGAGCCAAGAATACTCAATGGATAAATGACAGTCTCTTCAATACATGGTGTTTTGATAATTGGGTATTCACATGTAAAAGAATGAAAACTGGACCCATATCTTATACCACTCACAAAAATTAACTCAAAATGGATTAAAGACTTAAAAGTAAGGCCTGAAACCATGAAAATCCTAGAAGAAAACATAGGAGTAATGCTCCTTGACATGGGTCTTAGTAATGAAATTTTTGGATGTGACATCTAAAGCACAAGCAACAAAATAAAAAATAAAGTGGGACTATATCAAACTAAAAAGCTGCACAGCAAAAGAAACCATTAACAAAGTGAAAAGACAACCTATGGAATGGGAAAACAAATTTGCAAACCATATATCCGATAAAGGGTTAATATTCAAAACATATAAAGAACTCATACAACTGAACGGCAAAAAACAAATAATACAATTTAAAAAATTGGCAAAGGACCTGAATAGACATTTTCCTAAAGAAGACATACAAATGGCCAAGGTACACAAAAAGGGGCTCAACATTACTAGTCATTAGGGAAATGAAAATTAAACCGCAATGAGATATCACTTCCTGCCTGTTAGAATGGCCATTGTCAGAAAGACAAGGACTAACAAATGCTGGCGCTGAATGTTGAGAAAAGGGGATAATTGTGTACTGCTGGTGGGTGTGTAAATTGGTGCAGCCACTATGGAAAACAGTATGGAAGTTCCTAAAAAAATTAAAAATAGAACTACCGTATGATCCAGCAATCCCACTTCTGAGAATATATCCAAAGGAAATCCAAACACTAACTCAAATAGATACCTGCGCTCCCATGTTCATAGCAGCATTATCTACAGTAGCCATGATATGGAAACAAGTATCCATCAATGAATAAATGGGTAAAGAAGTATATATAGGAATATCATTCAGCCAAGACAAATATCATGCAATCTCAATACATGTGGAACCTAGAGAGAGAAAGAGGGAGATAGAGGGAGAACGGGAGAGGGAGGGGAGGGAGAGAGACAGAAAGATAGAGAGATCAAGTTCATTAAAAAAAAGAGAGAGAGATCAGACTTGTGGTTACCAGAGGCAGAGGGTGGGAAGAGGGGGAATTGGAGGAAGGTAGTCAAAGGGTACAAACTTTCAGTTATAAGTAAGTACTAGGGAAGTAATATACAACAATAATAATAATAATGATAGAGATAAGCACTATTAAGTCAAGTACAATTGTAAAACGGCAAAGCGTAAAATAGTAATGGATTCATCTTCTCTTATTTCCAGCAGAACTCCTGAAATAATGAAAATCAATGGAAGACTCAGGTGTTTCTATCTGGCTTTCTTCCTATCACTCCTGCGTCATTGTGGGAAGCATCAAGGCAAACCTTGGACCAAGGTTCTCAGGTACCATCCCAGGTCAGGGACACATTTGATATGTATTTAGCTTCCCATTAAGGCACCCAACAGTACCCATAACCTTTAAAATACTGGGGGACACTGTGGCAACAAAATGACCAATTAGTTTGAGGATGGCCCTTATAGCTCGAAGCCCGTGTAAATGGGATTGTTGTTTCCTTTATTCTACTTTTGCATTTTACCATGGAAAGTCCTCTCTCTGTGAAGTCAATGTGAGTAATTCATTTACTTCATAATTCATATAGGAGCATCTTTTCAGAAAAGTAGCACATTTGTTGTCATACCTAAATCATAACAACATAAAAATTCTAACAAAAAATAGATTTTTAAGTGAATCATCTCTATTCCAAAGGTAATTCCATCACATCTCTCATTTATGAATTGTAAGCTACTTCAGGGTTATTCAGGTGAATCATAGAATATCCTTTTTTGAAAACTTCTTAAGTGTAAAGACATCTCTGAGATGTTTTTTTGATTTGCCATTCATTCAAGTTTAACTAAATACCTAGCATGTTCTAGGCCCTGGCTACTATAAAGCCTCAAGGAATAAGTAAATAAAAAACAAACAAATAAATAAACCAAAGCAGCTAACAGTTATTGGATGGCATGAAATGGTGTGAAGTGCTGCATATCCATCATTTTGTTTAATCTTCACAATAATCCTGTAAAACAGGGTCCTTGTTTTCCAGATGAGCAAACCGAGGCTTAGAGTGGCTTAGCTATCTACCCAAGCGAGTAAAGGGAAGGGTCCAGATTTGTTCTACTCTAGAGTGTGCTTTTGATCTCTACATAATGTTTCCCATAGTCTCTAGTCGCAGATACTACTATATACTCTTTTGGAGGAGGAAAATGTGCAAGCAAATAATTTGAATGCATAAAGAAAGTCCAATGTGTAGCACAGCAGAGGGAGAGAATAACCGTGCACTGCAGAAGTGGTGAAAAGAGGTGCTATCATATAAGGGCTGCTGAGTGGAGAATCAGGGACAGAAATTGCAAGCAGCGGGGAATTGATTTCAAACCCCAAAAGACATGAGATGGTGCACCAATGATGAGATTCTCCATGCACCAGCATGGAGATTAGGCTGAGAAGTAGACAGAGCCAGTGGTTAAGAATTCTAAATGTGTAACGTGTTGAAGAGGTCCTTAAGCAGAGAAGCTATATGGATTCCCAGTCCCCTTCCCCTCACCCACCCTCCGCCCTACCCCCAACAGAGCTGTCTGTAGTGCAGAGAATGGACAGAAGGGGGCAGTGTTGATGAGAGGGCAGAATGATGACCTTTGTGCTTTCACTTTTTGTTTTGCTTAAGAGGGTATTATTTCAGAAGAAAGAGTAAGATTTACATCTTGTGGAAGAAGCCATATATAAATAAAGCATGACATCTACCATGTATTAAAGGCCTACCATAGCTAATTGCTATGTTTGAAAATTTGCATATGTTATTTTACTTAATCCTCAAAAAATGGTTTTGCAATTATGCTGCCTTTGTATTCCACTAGTAGATATCTATGGAAAAAAAGATCCCTATTTCATTGATGAGGAAATTGTGGCTCTGAGAGTTTAAAATACTTGCCCAAGAGAATACAACTCCAAGTAGCCAAAGAATGAGTTCCAATTATGTTTTGAACAGGGAAAGTTAGATGTTATTTGTAACCTTCCAAATGGCTTCATTGAGATGTATAAGCACTGGCATGTCTAGTTTTCAGAAAGTCTCAATACTTTTGTAATCACTTAATATTTGGCAAATGTTGGTCAGAGTATATTTTCACTCTTCCCCTTTTAAAAATAATTTTGCAGTTGGAGTGTGTTCATATTGCACTGAACTATAAGGGAAAATACCAGTGACAAACACAGAACAACTCTCTTAGATTAACAGAAACCTACATAGCAAACCTAAAGAGGTTGTGTAGTACTATCACACACACATTTTTTATATTGAGTTCTGGAACTATACACTGACTGCTTGCCATTCTCTGCAGTGGGAGTTCAGGCAGCATCCAGCCAAACTAAAACAGATTTTGTAAAACCAAATTGATTTTTTTTTTTTTTTTTTGGTATTTGCCCTCTATGTAGCACCATTTCTCATATACTTGAGCCTGACCTAAGTTTGGGAAATTTGCCAATCAATTGTTCAGACTTCTTTATTTTATAACCCATAGGATACTACTGACCAACACAGGAAAACATCTGTTATAAAGAAAGCCAAAAGCTACTAAGAATTTAATAATAGATATTCACCTTGTCCTTTTCATAGGCACTCCAGTTATCTTTAGTTAATTACACTCTTCTATGAGTTGATGCCTCACTATGTCCAAGTTTTCACAAGGTAAAGAGAATAATTTGCCTAATAATTCCAGCATTTGGAGTAAAGCTGGGGGGAAGGGGTTAGCAGATACAGCACCACTCTTTTTCACTCCTTAACAGAGGGTTGAAGTTCAGCCAGAGGTCTTGTATAATAGGAGTTTTTAGAGGATATTTTGTGAGGTCCCTATTGGAACGTTATCTATATTGCAAACAACCGTACATCATTTGGTAATCATGGGCAAGTTTCAGCTTGGGAAAGACCTCATGTTGATTAGCTTTATGTAAAATGGAGAGGTCCCAATTTTGAGGATGCCAATATACTTCTATCCTATCAAATCCCACATGTCAGGCAGGATTATCTAGTGGAGGAGTGGAGGTAGGGGAAAGAGAGAGAAGCTCTCGAGCTATCCCTGGACACCAGGAGGTTTTCACACTCCCTTCTTGGCTAGTATGTAAAATGAGGGGATAGGCTCCATGGTCTCCAAAGTCTCTTAAAGCTTTAGCACTCTCTCTTCTTAAACTCTGTCGCTTGCTCTTTCAATGTGAAGGTGAGACTTGACCTGTTCTACCCGAGTGACCAGGCAGGGTTTCCCAACAGGGCCACCTGTTGCTGTTGTCACGAGGACAAGGTTGAATTCTCCATGCTCCTTGGATGCAGCTAGTATTATTCCCATGCAGCTGATGGGTGCTCACAACATTTGTGTGGCCTGTCCATCCAAGCTGGGCTGTAGCTCTCTATTTTTATGATTTTAGTCTTTATATCAAATCTACTCTGGTCTGCTAATTCAGTGGCTTTCAAACTTTTGGGGACACAACCCAGAGTTAAAATCAAAAATACATTTGATACATAGCTACATGCAAACACAATTTATACAAAATTTTCACAAAACAACTCAACATTGTTCCATTTGATGCCCTCTGATATTATCATTTTCTATCTTTCTTTTATAAAAATTGCTGGCTGTGATCCACTAAATTGATATAACCCTACATCAATGACCTACAGTTTGAGAAACATTGTGCAGACTAATTTAACTGGACTAGGCACTTGGTTTTGCTTCATTTTATCTTCTCAAACAGAATGTAAACCCTCTAAGGGCAAGGACACTCACTGCATGAGAATGTCCTTGTATTAAATATGGCAAATAAAAACAAATCCACAATGGAAACGAGAGGCATTTCCTTACTATCAGTATTACTGCAGTACTACAAAAAGCTAGCCTACACCATCAGGAGTTTTCTTGCATGTCATCCAGTTCCTGGAATCATACCTGAAATTCATAAAGAATTTCAGGCTTTTATCTAGAATTCAGGTTTTATTTCTGGAAAATAGGTAGTAATGAAGTTTTTCAACATTCATGGTATTCTCACTCATTTCTATTCAATCATGTTTATTAACTTTTGGTTATAGCAAGAGAACTTTTCCAAGGTTAGGCATTCATTAGCATATAAATCTTCTATTTAAATAAATTTAATTTCTACACATACTTTGTTTACACAACTGAATTGTATCATGTCTTTTTCTTCATGCTTTTCACAACTAAATATAGATATTTGAAGGAAACTCAAAAACATTCACACATTTTAATAATTACTATGGTTGTTGATGTGCACTTCTTTGATCTATTATAAAAATTCAGTAGTTTCAAAGCAAACTCAGAAAAATTTTCCAGTATATTTCCATGAATCTTACCTATGAATTAGAAATGTTTTATGGATGGATGACTTGGGGCTCATCACGCTTAAATTCCTTGTACAATGTTAAACCAGGCATAGGACAAGAATATCCAGGCATTCAGACTTCTAATAAAAGTCCTTATATAAATAAGCTTATTCTATATTAAGTCACTTGATAAGAATTTGAGTGGAATATGTTTTAATTTAAGTTCTTTTAGTTTTCTGAAAGTGTGACTGGTTATAACATGGTGCTAAAGAGAGAAAATACACAGGATCCCTCCCTAGACTGTTTCACGGCCACAGGCTATCTTTTTGTGCCCTTAACTCACCATTCTCCCATCCTTTGTTTATTCTTTCATTAGGTTGTCCACAAACATATGTTGAGTGTTGACCATGGGGTGGCACCGCACTTGGCATAAAAGATGGGTTGAAAGCATTTAAAAACACACGACATGCTCTTTGGTCCTTAAGGAACTTATGAGTCTACAAAGTCATAAATCACTATGATAACAATTGCCAGTTGGTGGTACAGCCATTACCTGCACCATGTGTGTTAGGAATTCAAATAACCAAGTTAATAAAGTCAAATTGTTGAGGAAAAGACTAGGAAGATTCTGGTACCACTTTGGAAAAAAACAAAGAATCTTGGAAGGGAAATTCCAACAGGCTTCCAAACAGAAATATTAGTCTATAAGAATGTAACTGCTATAAATGATGACTACTCAAGAGATCTACTAAGCATTAATAGAAAGAACATTGGAGGCTTTTGATGAAAATGCAGAGCTAGGGTGAATATTATACTGGGAGCCTTCATAAAAGAAATCCTTTGTATTGAAGTAGTTGTTAAACATTCATGAATTTTTTACTTTAATAAAAGTCAGGGAGGAAATACAGACCATAGTCTTGCCACAGTTAATTTCATTGTAAATCTGCATGTCATTAGTAGAGGAATGAATATTCAATGTGCATTGACAGATAGCTTTAACCAATAAGAAGGCATATTCTTCTTATTGAAAAGAAAGGGCTTTGAAGAGAGTAACATTGGGAAACACGGGAGGAACATTGGAGAAAACTGGATCTCAGTTCAACTCACAGATTCTAATGGCATCAACTATGGAGAGCAAATGCTGGGAAACAATACTTTTCTGGAGGAGTGTGCTTGAAGGGTTCAACCATTAAAACAAACTTCATTTTACTAACTGCTCTTGAGGCACAGAAAACAGAGGACAGATAAAGGGTTTCTGGAATTTCATGCAAGATTATTTGACCTCTCTGGTGCTATCTCAGTATAACAATGAGAAGAGAGAAACAGAAAACATTCACAGGGATACTGCTGGAAGGATGCTGACCCAGCTTAAAGACTGTGATTCTCTGGGAACTCAAACAGTTGAGCCAAGATAGTATGCTAAAACAAGTCTCACCGGGGAAATGGAACATGGCTATCTGATGCATTTACAATGTACAATTCTGTCTCTTTTTGTTGGAAGAAACTCATAAAACTCAATTACAAGGCTCGGAAACAGTGATCTACTTTTAGCTTACCTCTTAAACAATATCAGTAGCATGGAGAGTTATTAAAGAACCACCACCTTCCAAAGAAAATAAATGAGTAACTAAAAAAATAAGTTCAAATACCTGAACAATATGAAAAAAATGCAAATTTTGTAGTAACAAAAATTTAGTTTCTAATAACAGCAAGAGGCTTTTCTTTAGCTTAGTAAGATGATGATGATGATGAAGAATGGCTGGTACGAGTGGAGATTCAGGGACATGGGTATTCATGCTTATCTTGCTGATTTCTAGATAAATTCATAACCTATATCTAAATAAAAGTGTTTATTTCCTTTCTTCCAGCAGTTCTGCTTCTAAGAATTTAATCCAAGAATATAACCATAGGTGTGCTCAAATGTTGATTTATAAGGACTTTTCTTATAGCATGGCTTGTAATGGTAATTGTACAAAAAGGAAACGGAAAAAATGTCACCTATTAAAGGGCAGCCTTGGCCTGTCCTGGCTCCTTTACCTGTGGGATACCAGCCCACTGCCTCCACCTTAGCCCTGAGGTGCTCCCCACCTTAGTTCATTATCATCTCTTACCTGAACTACTCCAATAAACCCTAAATCAAATAGCTTGGGGCATCCACACTTGTCCTCCTCCAATACATTCTTCAATAGCAGCAGCACTGATCTTAAACTATGTCAGATCATCTCATTCCACTGTTTAAAACTGTCTGAAGGCTTTCCATTGTGCTTAAAATAAAATCTGAACTGGTACCGCTACTTCAAAGTGCCTGCATGAAATGGCCGCAGCTATGCTTGTTTGTGTGTGTGCATCCTTTCTTGTTTATTTTCATTTTATACTGAAGTGTAATTTACGCACAGTGGAATGCACAGATATAAGTGCAGAGCTTGATGAGTTTGGACAAATGTAATCAACTATGTGACACACACTCCTATCATGATTAAAAAACGTCTCTATTATCCCAGGAAAACACCCTTCTCAGTTAGTCCCTGCCCTACGTCCTAACTAAGGGACTATTGTTATGCTTTCTATTACCATAGATGAACTTTGCCTGTTCTAGAATTTCATATGAAAGGAAGCATATGGTATCATCTCTTTTGTACCTGTTTTCTTTTACTCCACGTTAACGATTTTGAGATTCATCTATGTTGTTGCCTGTTATCAGGAACCCATTCCTTTTTATCCCTGAGCAGTGCTTCATTTTACCCCAGAGTTTCAGTAGACCCCAGGTCTTAATCCCGTGTTTGACCACATTTTATGATACTCTTCTCTGTGCTCACTGAACTCCAACCAACACTGATCTTTGATCGTTTCCTTGAACAAGCTACTTTTTAATCTTCAGGGTCTTTGCATCTGGTATTCCCTCGGCATGGAATGCTCTTCCCCATTCTTCATGTGGCTCTTTTCTTCTCATCATTTGAGATCTCAGCTAAAATGCCATCTCCTCAAGGAGGCCTTCTCTGACCAGGCAATATAAAGGAACTCTGACTAAGTTTTCTCTATTATTCCTTCTTTTCTTTTATAAGGTTGATCACAATTTGCAGTTGTTTTATTTATTTTCCTGTTTACTTGTTATATGTCTTCTTTTCCAGAATATAAGCTCTCTGAAGATAGACACGATGTCTCTTGTTCATTGTTTCATCGCAGCACCTAGTGGAGTGTCCAGTATATGGAAATAGTTCAATAAATTTGGGGTAAGACTAACTTGATTCAAATAAATAATAATTATTTAAGTTTGAATTATTATTTCAATAGTCATTAAAATATCCTTAAACAAAAATATATACTATCATAGAACATTTGAGTTAAAAGATAGTTAAACAGGTAGGTTACATAACAGTATGCATGGTATAAACTCATTTTTGTGAAAAATAAAAATTGCATTTGTCTGTGAATAATTGAAATATTGTTTAATAGTGTAATTTCATCTTCTTCAGATTTTCTATATTTTCCAAAGTCTATGCAATAAATATTATTTTAATACTTGAAATTAATTATTTCTTTTTAATCAGCTGCCTTCATCTGTAGTGCCATGCTGACACCTGTGTTTTCCTTGCACCAGACAGGTATGAGCTGTGTCCGAATTAGAGGGAGTTCATGCTGAGTGTTTCATGGAGGTATTGGGTGGCCTTTTACGAAGCAAGACATCAGGAAGTGGCTCCAAGTAAAATCTTTTCTTCTATCTAGGGAAAGGAAACAGTCACCAAACTTTTTCTGTAAAAGGCCAGATGGCAAATATTTTAGGCTTTTGGGACATTTGGTCTTGGTTATAACTACACAATTCTGTGCTAATGTGAAAGCAGCCAAAAAGAAAGTGTAATGGAATGGGCACGGCTGTGTTCCAATAAAACTTTATTTACAAAAACAAGTCATAAGCTGGATTTGTCCCAAAGGTTGTGGTTTGCTGACATCCTGATCTAGTGTAACATCTGAAACTTTATTTCTTCATCTTTTCTAACTATCTAATGGAGTCAAACGATCTGGCTGCACTATTTGCTGGCAGTGTGCTCTGATGAATATGTTACTTAACCTCTGTACGCCTCAGTATTCATGCCTGTGAAACAAGGATAACACTAGTATCTATCTCATAGAAGCTTTTTGACGATTACATAAAATAAGGCACATAAAGCCCCCATCTCAGGGCCTGGTATGTCGCAAGTGCTTGTTCTAGTTTTCTGTTTGGCCTCCATGTCCATTCTCCATCTTGCTCTGCCTGGTGCTTGAGAGACTGGCCCCTACAGATGACATCACTCCATCCCTCTTACTGTTGGTTCCCCCAGAGTTCACCCAATAGGAGGCACTGGCCAGAAACTGTAGGGCTAGAGGAAAGAGAGAGCTTGTGATATTTCTTGCCCTCTCCCTTGTTATTTAAGCACCACTTTTCCATCAGCAGCTGGGTCTCTCCTCAAACACTGATCTCAGCAGGGAGCCCCGACCCCATGGCTCCAGCTCTTTCTGAGTGAGCTCCAGCAATACTATTTCCTTCTCTTGCGCTTCAGACTACCTACACTTGCTAGTCTCTGGATACCTCCACATGCTTTGCTTATTCCCTACACCTAGATAAAGTGTCTTCATTTGAACCTTACAAGTGACTTTGTTCTCAGCTGACATCCTGACTAAAACACTTCGTTTGTGCTGGGTACCATGAGGATAGTAGTGACGGTGATGATTATTGTGCCATTTTTATAATTATCAACTCTTCAAAACTTTTTTGAGGTCTAGGGCATTGAATTTCTATTTTTTGGTATATGATTTATTATCCTGCTCTTATATCTTTCCAATATAATTTCCGTCAGCTAATACTGTAACATTTGGAAACTGTAATTGAGGTGGGCTGATTTATTTTCTTGCTTCAAGGTGTGAAACATGTTTCAGGACAGACAAGAATCTATACTGTTGTGCCCTTCATCTTCTTCATGTAGGAAGAATTACAATACAGTAATATAAGCCCAAAGATACATTTGCCAATAGTAGAAAATCACTCAGCACATAGAACGATGTATTCATTCTTATGTCACTCTTCTTCCAAGTGGTGGACAGGCACAGAGTGATGGCCAAGGATAAGGTAACAAAAGCATAAGAACTTAAGGCTTTCTAGAGCTGGAAGTCCCTGACCAGGTCTTCAGGGAAGTAGTCACAGGTCATGGCATACAGACATGGCAGCTTGTCTATGGGTTGGGCCCTGGCATAGAGTCTTCGAGCTAGGACTGTCCAGTAGCCCCCTCCTTGCCACCTTCCTGAAGCTGAAACCCGCCAACTACCATCCTGGCTCCTTGGGACTATTCATGTTTGACTTCTCTTAATTAGCTCCAAATATTCTGAATTTGGTATATTACTATTGTGTTACTTCTATTTTTCAAAACAAGTCTAAGAGAAACTATGCTTTCAACACTGTCCATTTAAATAATAAAGTACATGACTGAGCTGAATTTGACTTTCACTTCAAATAATACTGTTGAATATATCTGCAAACTGGCCGACAAGTCTCAAGAAAACCATTGTATTTTATTATTTATAAAACTCTCATTATTTTTGCATATTATGCAAATAAACACACACACACACACACACACACACACATTTTGCCAGCTATGTTTTCTTGGAAAGGATTGTCCTTTACTTTGAGATATTTTCTACTTTTGAGTGATTAAAATAATCTTTCTTTTCTGAAATTACAATAATGAGGATAACAAAATGTTTCAGGCTCTGTGCTAAGTGCTTTGTCTGCACGGAGCAGGTAATTTATCTGTACTTCTCATGAGAAGTCTATGATGTGAGTACAGCTGTCATCACCATTATAAAGCTGAGTTACAGAATGGTGAAGCCTCTTCCTTAAGATCCCATCACTATTAAATGGCAGAGTTAGGATAGAATCTAGATAGTTTGACCCTAAAGTCAAAACCTTACTGTTTTCCTATAGTAGATTGCAGTTGCTGCTTGTAAACGCTTTTAGTAGGGAAAACTTTCCTTGTCTTGAAATCTCCAACTCTTGGAACCACTGGACTCTCCTCTCTGTTCAGCATATCTGGCCTCACTCTTACCTGTCTTCCCTAGTTCCTCACCATCAGGTCTATGACAGCCTTACCTGAATGGTAATGCCCGTCAAAGTTCTCCAGTCCATCCTGTCTGAGCCAGAACCTACATTGCTCCAATCTCCCTTCCCTTGCAGCACCACTCCCAGCAGCCACGTGGGGCCTAGTGTTGTGTATTCCTAGGAGGCAGAGGGCCCAGTGTGGGACTCTGGAACTCCTTGATGAGTCTGACAGTGGGCTTTTCCTCATGATAACCTGCTCTGTTTGGCCTGGAATCAGAGCTCCCGATTTTCAGGATCTCCTCCTCCTGATGACTCCCTGTGCCTGAATGCTCGGTCAGAGTCATGGTGTTAATGCCCTCCTGCTATAACTGTCACCTCCCTTGATTTCTTTTGGCATGTTCCTTTCTGGTTGTCTATACTATATTTCAAGGCTCCTCAAAATAAGGGTGATACCACGATCCCTCTTTAGGATTGGATGTCCTGCCCCAAGTCCGGTGTGGTGTTCTTGCTTGGACCTCAGAGGACTGACTGTTTCATGGTTTTCCCAATGCTGTGCACTGTGTCCTCTTACTACTTCTCATTCCAGCTCCTCCAGCCAGTTTAGGACTCTTCTTCACAAGTTACGAGTAAAAGACGTCACGAGTAAAACTGTTTCATTGATAAACAGCACGATATCACACAACCAAAGTTGCCTCATAATGCCAGGGGCCAGACTGAAGGTTTACTGAGACAATTTTGCAGAGTTGATAAATAATGAGTCCTTTCTTGTTTCTCCCCATGTGTGTTGTCTCAATCCACCTTTATGCAAAATCACATCCCTCTTCCACATTTTAGCCTCAATTCCACAATAAATCTAAGGGTGCTTATTTGATTAGGTCACTCAATATCTCAACACAAAAGCTTTGGGCCCAATATTATCGGTGGAAGTGTGAATAATTGGAATATCTCTGTCCCTGCCTCACTTAGAGCCAGAATTGTTATGAAGTCACCTGGTGTTTCCTTTTTTTTTTTCTGTAAACTCTTGCCTTTCCACATAAAACAAGTGGTACTTTTAGTGTCTCTGGAATTTTGTGGTATTTCTGCAGAGTTCTCTTTATTGATATGTGTGACTCTATTCATTTAGCACGTCTCCTGGTCAAGAAATTTTGGTTAGTCTACCAACAAGCCTATCAGGTCAGCTTGCCCTCCCTCCTTTTCCATTTGTCTTCTCAAATTCTTCACACCTTTAAAATTTCTTGGAAATAAATATTTTTTCATTCACCTAGTCTGCTGACCTAATTGCTTCATGCCCAAACACCCAGCCTAGAATTTTTACATAGAGACTGTTCTATCTCATAAAAGCTGCCCACAGCCTGTAGCTCCTTATCTTCTGTAGTCAAGGAAACCTCTCTGACCCCACCCTTTATATTCCCCAGCCCTCAATCTGTTATCCCCAATCACCAATCAAATGGTTATTTAACATTTCCCATAAACATAAAAGGCTCGCTAGAATACACTGTGCCAAAACCACTACGAAGTCTGTGTCCTGCAGGTTTCCCATTCCGATGTCACTCTTGTTGTTATCAGCACGTTAGGACCATAACCCCCTGTTTGTGCCACAGAAGAGTGCCATCCAAGAGGGAAGCATTCCTCCCAGATTTTTTTTTTTAGAAGGGGCCATTTCAGTCATTTAGCTCATGCAAGTCAGAATTCGGATCCTTCAATCAACGGTCTGCACTATGCAGACCTGCCCCTTGACTCACAGGCGCTCTCCTTTAAGTCAATGAGAGCCTCTGGTTTCTGTGAGTCCCGGGTTATTCCCAGGTTATTAAGGCTTAGGTGGAGTTTTGATAAAAGACAGTCTAAGTTTTTATGGCTGGTACACTTAACCCTTCGTTTGGAAGTCTGTCACCCCAGAATTTTCTAGTTCCTGCCATAAAGACTTCCTGCTGAATATATAACTAGGTATTCAAACAGGACTGGATGATAAAAGAAAAATTTTATTATTGGTTCTTCAAGTGGCTTGAAGGAAAGAGTAAAATGAAGGATATGGACATTCCAGCTAGTTAGACTGACATTTGAATCACAGCTTACTATGAGAAAGTTTCTTATTTTCACTGAATCTCAGTTTCCATTTTTGTAAAATGGGGATAATCCACCATTTATAGTTCTTGATAGAATTAAATATGGAAACAAACCCTGCAGAGTCCGGTCACCTCGTGAGCATTTCCTGCTTGTGAAGTGGGTGATGCTACCTATGTGACAAAGCACAATAGTGTCATTCGAGAACAGCTAATGAACTTGTCTCCATGGCCTCGGCCCTGCTAGCAACATAGATTCTGAATTTCTCCTTCTGCTTTACCCAGTGTTGGCTAAAGGAAATACAGTAGAGCAATAATGCTTTAGATCAGTTTCAAGCATGCTCATAAAATACGGAAACATTCAGGAACTAGATGATTCTTAAATGTGCTGGGGACTAATATGAAGGCACGAAAGAGATTTACAAAATAAATGCATGGAATAACTTAGAAGCCACCAGTGTGGTCAAAGCTGACTCATTATTCATCCTCTTTATGTGAGAAGAACTTTAGAGGTGATGTCCAGAACAGGAAGGATTTCAGAGCTGGACACTTCGGGTTTTCTGAACCATGCCAGCCTTCTCAGTTTTTCCCTCTGTATCTTCGTGTGTTGGGAAGCTGAGTCTGTAGGTGTCAGGAATGTGTGTGTGTGTGTGTGTGTGTGTGTGTGTGTGTGTGTGCTGGGCTGGAGGTATATTTCATTTAAGAGAGTAAGATTTAAGAGTGGTTTAATTTTTCATTGCTTTCTATCCTACTCAGTGCTTCAGCACGCTATATTTTCTACACTATTGTGCTTTGTCTTGTTGTTTTGGAATTATAATCTAGAGAACTTGATCTGTGCCCCATATTCAATATCTTTAGGTCACCAAGTATTGTACAACTTCGTGAGCAATTTGGGAAATCACTGTTATCTGTTGTTGATTTGCTTTAACAAAGAAGTCATGAGCGATTAAAAAAATGTCAGAACTGTATCTGGGTCTCGCTTTGGTATACATATATTTTTTAACAGGTTTTTTTAAGGGCTGCTCTCAACTGGGTGGTCTTTTTATTGTATTTTCTTTTCCAAAGTTAATTGGCTATAAATTTACTTTTAAAAATCTGTTACATATCTAGCCTTAGCAAGGGAAAAGGGGAAAAAAAAAACCACACCAACCTGCTATCTGATATTATGTATTCATTAAGGTTCATTAGTAGTGAGACTCTACCCATATCTGAAACTTATCAATTCGATTGTCACTTCTAAACAGTTGCATATGAATGTACAAAATTAGAAATTTTCTGTTAAAAAGAGAGAACTTTAACCCGATCCTCTGTCCTACTGTTAAACATCTAAATGATATGTGAAATTTTAGATGACCATGAGGCATAGGACAAATTCCATGAAATTTGTCACAGTTTCAGAAATTAACGATCTAACATTTTGGATAACTCTAACTGCTGATGTATACTTTTTAGTCAATAAGAGAAGTATTACTATTTCTATTTTAAAGAATTGATAGTTTTATTCACTTATTGAGTTACAGATGACACCCATTTTTGGTTGCAGTGAATGTGGATCGAAATTATAACCAAGAGCAGGCAGGTTATCAGTCTGTGCCCCACCTCAAGTAGTTTTTCTCTCTATGATAATCTTGTAAAATCTAATGCAAGCCTGGTTTCTTGCTGTTAGAGGGTCAGAAATGTTAGAATTGAGGGAAAACAAACTCACTGGGTAAAAGAACATTACTAGGAATCTCAAACTTAGAACCCATAACTCGAAGTGGGGGGGGACCATGATTTTAAAATAACTAACAGAATATTTAAAAAATGATTTTTTTTGTAATAAAAACTTAGAGTATGTGTGTGGCCATTCCAAGTCTAAAAATAGTTAAAGGAATAAGAATAAGAGAACACAGAAAGAAGCCATAAGAAACTGATCCCAAATTCATCTCTAGGATAACACCAGGATCACACCAAATTCATCTCTAGCATCACACGCCATGGACATCTTCCCTACTTAAATCCCCCTGGACAGCAAGACACAGAAACTCCTCCAGTTGCTCCCTAAAATATTGAGCAAACTGTTACTGTCAGGAAGTTCTTTTTTATATCTAACCAGATTTTTCATGGTATATGTTAAAAACCATTTTCTCTTGCATAGTTTTCACTGGAAATAAAATCAGCTAGATTCCAACCTCCACAGGATTAGTGCTGTGGAGAGAAAGTGCTTCAGAAAGTGCTGAAGAGAAAACAAAGTTTAAGTGACGTTGAGAGTACATTTCCATAAGTGGTGAACTCATTCAGAACATTCTTGATAGTGTCCTTGATAATGGATTTAGGCCAAAGACAATGGATTTGGACCATAAGATTGAGTCTTACATCTCATGGTATGGCTGGGTGTCTGACAACCGCTTTGTGTACTTGTGTATAAGCCAGCAACTTCAAAATCTGCGCATTTAGTGATACCTTCACAGAATCCATTCAATCAATGTGAACTTTTCTGTGTTTAATACCAACAACAAAATGAACATGTCTATCTGGAAAGATGCAATTGCTCTCATGTTCAACCTCTAGCATAGAAGAAATATAAAGTAAGCATGTGCTAATAGGGTTTGGAGTTCATAAAAGTACTGAACTTTCTTTAACTGTGGATATGACATATCATAAATCAAGGCAGAAAAAGGAAATACTTATGTGTGGTATTGGGATGCCATGTTCTGGGACGGCCTAGTCTAAGTGCTAACATCATACATGGAGAAATACTTCACATCTGCTACTACCTCACTGGCATATTCAGAAGAGGAACAGCATTGTCTGTAAATTGCTTCAGTTCCCTCAGAAAACACCACATAAATATACGGTAATGCATTATTATCATTATATAGAGCAGAGGCCCCAAACCTCTTGCCAAAGTGAGCCTCTGAAATTTTACACCTATTTCATGCATTAAAAAAAGAAATGTGTAGCATATGCTTTCACTTATTTTACGATTAGCTCATCAAATTTGTGTTCTGTGGGGACAGAAAGCCAAAAAGCCTGTGTCTCTCACGACCCTTCCTCAGCCCCTATGCCTGCCTCCTCTTCTAGCATTGTTTTTAAAAGATCTAGTCTCACAGGTCCTCAGAAGCAAAAGTAAATTAAAACTCAATAACTTACATTTGTGTTGATCTTTAACATTTACAAAGTGTTTTCACATAATGTTGTTTGATTTTCACAAGTACTCTATGGGGTTAGCAGGGCAGAAAACAATATTCTTGTTTTTTCATATTAAATTCATTGGGGTGACATTGGTTAATAAAATTATGTAGGTTTCAAGTGTACAATTCTGTAATACATCATCTATATATTGTATTGTGTGTTCATCACCCAGAGTCAAATCTCCCTTCTGTCACCCCCTTTACCCTCTTCTACCTAGCCCCCTTACCCCTTACCCCTCCTTACCCTCTGGTAACCACTAAAACAGTTGTCTGTGTCTATGAGGTTTTATTGTTTTTTGTCTTGTTCATTTGTCTATAGCTCTACCACCCTGGACATGACCTATCTTGATTGATCTCAGAAGGTAAGCAGGGTTGGGCCTGGTTACTACTTGGTTGGGAGAAAGCAATATCCCTGCTTCACAATTATGGACACTGAGACAAAGTGAAGAAAGGCTTCATGGCTTGTTTCAAATTATCCAGTAATTAACTAGCAGAGCTGTGTCCTGAACCCAAGTCATCTGGCTCAGTTCAGTAATGCTTTTTCCACTCTGCCCAAGCTGCTTGTGATAGAACTCTCACATGATCCCTAATAACCCTTATCTTTATATAATCTTCTCTCCTAGAATGTCTGTGGAACCTAAAATATGAGATATCACTCTTGGGATTATGTTACTTTATATGCAAAAGGAATTTTGCAGTTGTGGCTAAGTTTCCAAATAAATTGACCTTAAATTAAGGAGATCATCTGGGTGGGCCTGACCTAATCATATGAACCTTTAAAATATGGGTCTGGAGATCAGAGGTGGAGGAAGACAAGGAGATTCAAAGCATAAAAAGAATTCAATGTGAGGGAGATTCTCTGTTGCTGGCTTTGAAGATGGAAAGGCCCCCACAGCGAGTAATCCCGGCAGCCTCTAGAAGCTGAGAGCAGATCCTCCTGACAGCCAACAAGAAAATGGGAACTTCAGTCTTAAACTGCAAGGAACTGAATTCGGCCAATAGCCAAAATGAGCTTGGAAACAAATTCTTCCTCAGAGCTTCAGGATGAGAATTCAGACTGGCTAACATTACGACTTTAGCTTTGTGATACTGTGAACAGAGACCTAGGCACGCCAGGCTGAGCTTCCAAATTACAGAACTGTGACATATTAAATGGGTGTTGTTTCAAGCTGTCAAATTTGTGGTAATTTATTAGCAGCAATAGAAAACGAATGAACTGTCGTTCATAAATATTTATTGAATACTTATTATATGCAAGATAGTCATTCTTGTTTCAGATCATTTTATTTTTGTGCCCGTGTCTAAGAGTGTTAGTTTATAAAACAGAAACAAAAACCAAAAAAAAAACGGACTGTATACTTGTGGGAATACAGAGAATTACAATCCCTAGTGTCTTGAAGGTAAGAGTGACTGATTCTGACCAATGAAATAGAAGAGGAGTAAAATATGTCTTTTCCAGAACAAAAGCTTCAATTTCCCATGTTTTCTCTGTTGCCGTGAACCCTAGCGCTCTGGTTGAGAAGGGAGAGCTCCATGATGGGACAGGGGAACAGAACCTCCCACCAATCTGCTTTGGATATATAGTGTAAGATATAAACCTTTGGTGGTTTCAGCCTCTGAGATTGTTAGGTTGTTTGTTTCCACAACATTATCTAGCCCATCCTGATGGCCACATTTGCCTTGGAAATACTGAGCAGCAGTAATACTGAGCTTCGTAAACACTGACTGCCATCCTTCTACCACGGCAACAAAAGCCAGGTAACCTGTTTCCGGGACCTTCTGCTGAATACTTTTTGGGTAAGACAAAAATAGAGCTTTATTTACCACCATTTTTTGCTCCCAGTAGGTGAGGAGTAGGGAAAGGGATGGAAGAAGTAGGGTAAGATAGAGAATATGAGGAAAACAATAACTAGCATGTTGTTTTCTGAGTGAGCAACAATAACTGAGTAGCTACAACTAGACTCAGGGGGGTCCCCAAATATCAGTAAAGGCAGCCCGCTTTCCATGAGATGTGAATAATCAAAGTCATTAGTGTACCAACAAGTTGAAATGAAGAAATAGTGCATCATAAATATTTTAAGGTGTTTCTGTTCTCTAGGTTTGTTAGAACACACTATCCTAACTTGGGAGAAGGAAATGAAGACTGTAAGCCAAATTTTACGTAGGTTTTCACGTTTCTGGGTTTTATTTCTGTAGAAGACCTAGAGATAGGTCTATATGGTAGCTAATTTAAAAAGGAATTTTTTATATTTATACCAGAACATAGTCACTAACAAATGTAACAGCAAGTCTTATCATTTTGTTTGCAGCTATTCTTATAATCATGCAGCAGCTACCTTTTACTTAAAAGCAGCAACATTAGATAAAATATTTCCTTCTGTTGAAATTTAGAATTTTAAGTGAGCAAAACTTTAAAAAATGTTCTCTTTAACCATATACAACAAACTTATTTTGAAAATAAGCTTTTTGTGAGTAAATTCCATTGAACTGCTAACAAGTGAGGTCAAAGTGAGCATCTGTCAAAAACATTATTTTAAGAAGTTTTGATATAAAGCAGGAAAACTCTACATAATGTTTAAACTCTTAGTTTCCAGGCTCATTCCATCATCACTATTTTTCTATTATTCACTAATCAGATTAATCAACTCTGTGAAGAGTTTTTTTCATCCATTTGTGAAGTTTTTCAAGCAGGTTTTTGTTTTTTTTTTTCAAAAAAAAAAGAGGATATTCTCTAACTTTGAGGATTTCTTTAGAAATTTCAGGAGATTTCTGAAAATCAAAACCAAATTGGATGATTTTTTAAAAGTGTACTTTTGTTGAAATAGAAAAAGGAACATTATTTCAAAAGTGTAGTTTGATTTTCCTCTTTCTTTTGCAAATCATTTTTTCTATATTTCAATGTAATTCAGAAAGAATTAAAAACTGAATATCCTTCAAGATCTATCTATCTATCTATCTATCTATCTATCTATCTATCTATCTATCATCTATCATCACATTTGGAGTTAGGAACGCACCTTATCATAACCAGTGTCTTGTCCTGGATCAGGGGAAAGAAGGCTAACCTACCTAAAACTAGTACTTGGTACTCCAGAAAATTTTCCATTCTACCCCGACTACCATATTCAAGTTTTTCATCAGAGTACTAATTTCAAACTACTACATGATTTTTCTTGAAATGAGCAAATTTTCTCTTCAGAAATACATGCAACAACTAATTTCAATCTGGCCATGAAACAAGAGTGCCAATGAAGGCAGAAAAGGGCCAAGTTTTTAAGTGCGAGTTTTTCCTTTTCCTCCACAAAAGAAACATACATTTAGCATTTCTTTATTTAAAGACATGCCCGCCCACAAACATCTGAGAAACATCTGTAGACAAAATGCCAAAATGCATAGTCGAATTTTGACTCACACCTCACCACCCACCAAGACCCCTGTCAACTCACAATAAACACCTTTCTAGCATCTGCCGCAGAGAAAGAAACGCCACATTACCCAAAGGTCAGAGCAAACAGATGTCACTTATTGCAGACCCTAATCATATCCATATCCAACCTGAGGAGGCCTGCAGTGAAAGCTGACTTCTGCAGTAGAGGTTCCTCCAGTCAGAGACGCTCATCCCTGTGTCATTTCTCCCTCCCTCTCAGTGGAGCAAGTGGGCCTTAGGAGTGACTGTCTCTCGGGGTTGTCCTTGTGTCCTGCTGACAGAGCCCATGAATGAACAAGGGTGTTAGGGGAGCAGCAGGAAATTCTTCATGGTTGGCCAGCATCTTAGCAGTCTTCCTGCCTCTCATTCTGACAGACCTGGAATACTCTTTCAAGGGAAGCTCCTGCATCCACTTTCCTGACTCTGTGGAAGACTTAGAACTGTTCTTCCCTGTTCCCATAGGCCTTTGTACACATCCTCGTACCTTCTTTTATAGCTCTCATCATACTGAGTAGCATCATTTACATCTCTGGTCACCGTGAGACTGAGTTTCAGTTGCAAAAAGGAAGAGGGGGAGGGAGGAAACGGAGAAAAGGGATACGGGATTTAAGTGAAGAGGTTTAATAAAGAGGCGATGTGGGAGTCCAATTTAGTGCAAAATTTTGTTTTGTTTTTGTCCTTATAAACTGATAAAGCATAATGCTCAATTCAATAATGATATACTGAGTATCTATAAGAAATGTTTAAAAAGATCAATGTGTGGCTATTTTCTGTTTGCTCCTACAGTGCCACTCTTTACCCTTTCTCGCCCATTGCCCCATCTCAATCCTGGGGCACTGGCCCTGTCTGAAGAGATTCTCTTTGCTCTCTGGCTTCTAGTTGGATTTGGCCAATGAGAGACAATAGTAGGAAGTCAGAGGTTAGAGGGCAGGGGGTAATGAGGTCTGGTTATTTCTTTCTCTTTGGCTGCTCGTGAACCTCTAACTAAAGGCCATAGTCCCTGTCACACGAGCCTTATTCTGTCCTTCCCTTGTCCCTGTAGCACTGTGGGTGGTATCCCAGTGTTGCTACTACCAGGGTGCTGCACTGTCCATTGTTGAGTTTCCAGAACCTTGCCCATATCTCTGTAAATAGTCCCTTCATTCCATTTATCTCAATTATCCTGTTGGAGAGCGCCATATTTTTCCTGATGGGACCTGACTGAGACAGTAGCTCACATTCTCTACCCTCAAGGAGATAGTTAAGTTGGCGAATGAAGTTAAATGCACAAATAAAGATCATTCAAGGAGAAATACAATGAGGATCACAAATAATTTAAAAATTAGAAGATATAAATTCTAACTCTTCTTGTCCACTCCACCTTGAGTAATGCCTCACCAACCAGAGTGCTGACCTGTGCAATAAGGATTACTTCTTGCAAAGTTTTGTTGAATGTAAATATAGAAAAAGAAAATCAGATGGTGGGAGCTAGAGGAGTCCCAAGTTCCCCTTAGAAAGAACTGGTATCCCATCTAGAAGATATTGAGGTTCAAACCTCCTGATATAAGACTATCTGTTTGAAGAATTATTTCTCACAAATAAGAGTTTGGAAAAGTTTACCGTTTAATGTGATATAAAAGCAAAATATTTTGAGGAACATAGCTGACTTTCCGTAACAATTTTCAGTCCCTGCTTGCCTCCAACTCCCACAGATGCAGAAACTATGTTCCTGCAGCCTGAAGGCTCAGCTTTACTCAGTTCTTGAGACAATCTTGATCATGTCTGTCCATATATAGGAGCTCCATTCTACCAGTGACAGGTCTGGAGGCAGTTATGCTGTCATATGCTTAGTATCTAGTGATCCTGGTTTAGCTCCACATGCTCCCTGAAATCTCCTCTCCATCCTTATGATAGAGCATCTGTTTTCTTTGTGTTTGTGTACCAAGTTTTCCCCCACTTGGACTGGAACCCTTAAATTATAGATTGCAATCTTCCAGCCAAGTCTTGTCAACTTCTTTTCCTTGTAGACCAAACCCTGCTCTCTGGTTAGACTATGGTCCAAGAATGACAGCGACCACCTCCACTTATGATCTATTTCTGCCAGGGGCTCCTTTTACATTATTGGTAATTCTCACCAAAACCATTAAAGGTAGATAGCATTGTACCCTTTTACAGGTAAACCACAACTTCAAATTAAAAATATCTAATGTCTTAACCAAAGCTAAACAACTATAAAACAAAAGAGGCAGGTGTCTCTGATTCCAGAACTTATGTCCATCCCACGTCATTTCACTGCCACTTCTCTGGAACTTTAACATATTCACCCACCATTCTTAAGGCTCTCCTCTTCCAGAGATGCTACCACATGGGACCTTCAGATATTAGTGCCTTACCAGACTGGGCCTGGATTTAGAAAACTGGGCGAGAAGCAGCTGTTGCTTCACTGTCCCAGTTCTACCCAGAACAGCCTTAGTTTCCTTGCAGGCATTAAGACTTAGTGTTAGTGATACAATATTTTTATTCAATCCTACAAAGCTTTAGCATCATTCCAAATGCTTCTTTAAATATATTTTTTCTCAATATGAGAAAAGACAGATGCACAAAAATGTAGCCTTTTAGGGATGTGTTATTCATATAAACATAACTACCCTGAAACCTTATCACATTAATGTTGATTTTTAAAGGAGTCCAATTTCATTCCTGATCACTAGAATTTATAGAAGTGAAGCTTAATATCCCTAAGAGTTTAAAAA
Source organism: Rhinolophus ferrumequinum (assembly GCF_004115265.2). Classification (NCBI taxonomy): domain Eukaryota; kingdom Metazoa; phylum Chordata; class Mammalia; order Chiroptera; family Rhinolophidae; genus Rhinolophus; species Rhinolophus ferrumequinum. The sequence continues at coordinate 43,109,945 of NC_046286.1, forward strand.
TTTTACATAATTACAAGTGACACTTGTTACTCTGAATTGAATTATCCCATTGAGGTATACTGATTCTTCTTGCTTTTCTTTCACTGTGCCTTCTAAGTTTTCCAAATAAAATTATCAAAGAAAACATTATTGAATGCCTCTGTGTACACAATACTGGTCTACATACAATATATCACTTTTCCTAGGATCCATTAGTAAATTTTATGTTTTCTGACTCTAACCCAAGTTCTTGAGATGTTGCTTGATAACTTAGAAAAATGAAAGATGTCCTTTAGAAGGTTTGAAGTATCTCCTGTTTGTTTAAATCTCTCATCTCCAGTTCCCTATTTAAAAGTTATTTCCCAGTTTGCCAGTATATAAAGCTATTTACCCTGTGGTAAGACATTTTCTAGGTCTTTTCATTATGAAGAAAGACATGTTTGATAATACACAGGTAATATACAGACAAAGCAATGCTAGCTGCTGTGACAAACAAAGCCCCAAATGCATAATGGTTAAAACACAACAGAAGTTTATTTCTCATTCACATAAATTCTAAAATTGGTGTATCTGATTTTCAAATGGTACTTCTTTCAAAAAGTAATACAAGGACCCAGGACCTTCCTGTGCCTCTGTTATAGTCAACATATCGAAGGTATCCATGTATATTCGTCTCAAGCCAGTGGAAGAGGAAATAACAACAACAACAACAACAACAACAAAAAGGGTTCTGCATGGAGGATTTTATGGAGCAGTCCTGACATGTTAAAAATCACATCTACATAAATCCCAGTGCATGGAACTTGGTCACATGGCCATATTTAACTACAAAGGAGGGTGGAAACATAGGTTAGCTGTGGATCCAGGAAGAAGAGGAAATGGGTTTAGTGTCAGACACCTGGGTTCAAATTCAAGCTCTGCAGAAAATTCTCATAGAGTCTCCATGCCTCAATTTCCTTACCTTTTAAGGGATAATAAAACAACTGTTTCAGCAGTTGTTAAGCTTAAATAGAATAATAAATGTATAATGATTAACACAAAGTATTGTTAGTTGAAACTGAAAGGCCAAGATATTTTGTTTCATGGTTATACAGATTTGTATGACTGTGGATTTTGCCAGGTCCCCAGCGAGCTTTGTGATATCAAAATGCCCTCCTTGATATTTTGAATTTTCATCAATATTTTACCATGCACCATGTTACCTAGCAACCTAATTGAACATTAAATAAATATCATAAATTGGTAACATATATTCTAGTGATTATTCATGTTTTAAGTTACCCCTACCAAAATTTTACAGATTATGTTAAAAATTTTGCATTTTCCTCCTATTTCACTATATTTGACTGGGTGAATTGATACAATTTGGGAAGAAATAAAAGTAATGGCTACAGGAGAGATGTAAGATGGCGAACTAGATAAACACTGTGCCTGTGTCCTTCAGAGAATTACAACTAAATTAGAAAACAATCAACTTGGAGAACCATCTGAAGTTGAGCTGAACAGAAATTCTATAACCAAAAATTTAAAGAAGAAGCAACATTGCGAGAGGTAGGAAGAACAGAGACGCAGAACTGAAGATGCGGAATGGGCCCCACACCTGCATGCGGTTGAGAATCAAGAGGGATAGCTGGGCTGCATTGGTTCCTCCCGGAGGAGCAAGGGACCCCAGCCCTCCACACCAGGCTCCCCAACATGGAGTACCAGTGCCAAGAAGAGGAGCCTCCACAACATTTGGCTGTGAAAAACAGTGGGGATTCTGACTTTTTGTGTGGGACAGAAGACTGTGGGAAACCCAGACATCCTCTTAAATAGCCCACGCACAAACTCACTCTCTCGCAGGCGCTCACCTTGGGCTCTAGCGGAGGAATGGTGACTCGGGGGGCCTCGGAGACATACTGGGGGGCAGACGAGGTGTGTTGCTTCAGGGAGAGGACTGGAATAGAGTCAACATTTTCCCTGTGAGAGATCCTTCTCCCATGCAGCCGGCAGGCAGGCACCATCTTTCCTGTGTTGAGCCCACCCCCACAGGCCAAATCTGAATCTGATTGGCCTGGTGAGCTCCACTGCTCCACCCTGCTGACTCAGCTGGGACCTTGCCCCAACCAACTCAGGCACTCAGTCTGAATGCTGGAGACAGTTTCTTCACCTGCATTGCACTCTTTCTTGGAAAACGACTGGAGTCCATCAGGCCCCAGGAGGACAACGAATGGCCTTGATGTGTTCTGAGAATTTTGCTGAGTAGCTCAAAACTCAGCACTGGCACCAAACCATAATTTACAGTAACCTGGTGACCATTATTCTTCCCACTCTAGTGACTCCATAAGACCATGCCTCACCCAACTTGCGTACGACACAAAGTTTTATCAGTAGCTGAACCTTAAGGGAGCTGGCAGGTGGAAGCAGGCCTCCAGGTGTCCTGGATTTTTGAGGAGTTACCTCAGGCCTGGTGCTAGTGGCAGATGTCCTTGGTTCACAGCGTGGCCTTTCTCATGTGCCTCCAGGTGTAGCACAGGCAGCGAACAACTGCGGACTGCTTTGTAGCTCCTACCAGGTATCCTCAAGACTGTGTCACTGGGCCCCACAAGACACCTACTACATAAGGTCACCTGGTCAAGACTGGGAGACAGAGCAGATCTACCTAATATGTAGAAACAAACACAAAGCAGCCAAAATAAGAAAACAAAGAAATGCATCCTAAATGAAATAACAGGAGAAAAATCCAGAAAAAGAACTAAACAAAATGGAGGCAAGCAAACCTACCTGAGACAGAGTTCAAAACAATGGTCATAAGAATTCTCAAGGAACTTAGTGAGAACTTCAACAGAGAGATAGCATGCATAAAAAAGGACAGGGAAACCACAAAAAGGAACCAGTCAGAATGAAGAATACAATTAACTGAAATGAAGAATGCACTAGAAGTAATCACCAGCAGACTAGATGAAGCAGAGAATCAAATCAGCCATTTGGAAGACAAGGTGGCAGAAAACACCCAATCAGAATAGCAAAAAGAAAAAAGGAATCAAAAACAAAAAAAAGAAAGAAAAATAAGGATGGTTTAATACACCTCTGGGACAACATGAAGTGTAACAATATTCACATGATAGGGCTACCGGAAGGAGAAGAGAGAAAGCAAGGGATTGAAATCCTATTTGAAGAACTAGTGACTGAAAACTTTCCTAACCTGGTGAAGGAAATAGACATACAAGTCCAGGAAGCACAGAGAGTCCCAACCAGGGTGAACCCAAACAGGCCCACACCTAGACACATCATCATTCAAAATGGCAAAGGTTAAAGACAAAGAGAGAATACTAAAAGCAGAAAAAGAAAGGCAACTAGTAACTTATAAGGGAGCTCCCATAGGACCGTCAGCCAATTTCTTAACAGAAACTTTGCAGGCCAGAGGGGTTGGCACAAAAAATTCAACATGATGAAAAGCAAGGACCTACAACCAAGACTCTACCCAGCAAGGCTTTCATTTAAAATCAAAGGACAAATAAAGAGCTTCCCAAACAAGAAAAAGCTAAAGGAGTTCATTACCACCAAACCAGTATAACAAGGAATATCAGAGGGAATTCTTTAAGATGGAAACAAACATCAAAATTATGAATAATAAAATGGCAATAGCTACATAGCTATCAACAATTACTTTCAATATAAATGGATTAAATGCTCTAATCAAAACACACAGGGTGACTGAATGGATAAGAAAACAAAGCCCTTACATATGCTGCTTTTAAGAGACTAATTTCAGATTGAAAGACACACACGGACAGAAAGTAAAGAGATGAAAAAGATATTTCACTAAAATGGAAATGAAAAAAAAACAAAACAAAAAAAAGTCACATAGCAATACTTATACCAGACAAAATAGACTTTAAAACAAAGACTATATGAAGAGACAATGAAGGACCCAGTAATCCCACTTCAGGATATTTATCCAAAGAAACCCAAAGTGCTACTTTGAGGGGATGTGTACATCCATATGTTCACTGTAGCATTGTTTATCATGGCCAAGATGTGGAGGCAGCCTAGGTGTCTGTTGATGAATTAATGGATATAGAACAGGTGGTACATATATACAATGGAATATTGCTCAACCATGGAAGAGAATGGGTTCTTGCCATCTGTGGCAACATGTATGGACCTGGAGGCTGTTGTGCTGAGTGAAGTATGTCAGACAAAGAAAGAGAGATGCAATGTGATTTTGCTTATCTGCAAATTTAAGAACAAAATTAACAAGCAAAATAGAAAAAAACTCATAGATATAGAGAACGTTTTGATGGTCTCCAGATGGGAGGGGGAGCAGGAGGTGTGGGTGAAAAAAGGGGAAGGGATTAAGAAGTACAAATCGGTTGTTACACAGTAATCATGGGGATGTAGGGTATAACATAAGGAATATAGTCTATAGTCAATAATATTGTAATAACTATGTATGGTATCAGCTGGGTACTAGATTTGTTGGGATGATAGACGGGAAGGGTTTGGGAGACAGGGTATAAAAGGTGAAGGGATTATAAAGTACAAATTGGTAGTTACAAAATAGTCATGAGGATGTAAAGTAAAGCATAGGGAATATAGTCAATGATATAGTAATATAGTATATAGTAATATACTATATAGTAATATAGTAATATAGTAATATAGTAATATAGTATAGTGCCAGGTGAGTACTAGATTAGTTAGGGGGATTGTTTCTTAAATCAAATAAAGATCTAACCATTATACTATACACCTGAAATTAATATAAAATAATATTGAATGTCAACTGTAATTGATAAATTTAAAAAGGGGGGAAAGAGTGAAGGGGAATAAGGTGTCCAAATTTCCAGCTATAAAACAAGTAAGCCATGGGGATGTAATGCACAGTATGGGGAATATAGCCAATAATATTGTGTTAGCATGGGTCAGTGTCAGATAGTTGCTGGACTTAACATGGTGACCCCTTCTTTAGATATATGAATGTTGAATAACTATGGCGTACCCCTGAAACTAATTGTATGTTAGCTATATTTTTTAAAAAAATCTTAAAAAACAAACAAAAAGAAATAGTCATGGGAATTAAAGTATAGTATAGGGAATATAGTCAATCAATAATATCGTAATAAATATGCATGCTGTGAGATGGGTACTAGATTTATCAGCATGATCACTTTGTAAGTTATAGAAATGTCTAATCACTATTTTGTACACCTGAAACTAATGTAATATTGTGTGTCAACTGTAACTGAAAAATAAAAATATTAATAAAATAAAAAAAATTTAAAAAGCAAAAAGAAAAATAATAATGGCTTCAATTTAATTCAACCATAATGATGGTTTTCAAATCCTGTGACCATAATAATTGGATAAACTTAAAATTCTCTTCAACGGTCAAAAGGTTGCCAGTCTTAAATGTCAAACCTCATGCATAATCCAGGTTCAGAAAAGCATTTTATCATTTCAAAATCAGAATTCACCCAATAACCAAAATTTTAGCATAAATCAAAAGAATGATAGGGTTATTTTTTGATAAGCTGTGCAAATCATACATATTAACATCTTTTTGGTTTCCCCAGATAAATCTTACCCTTTGTAATTTTTTTCTTTTTCTTTTTCTTTTTTTTTTTGTACCAGCAGCAATGGGATTTCTGCCAGAACTGAACTCAGCCGCTTCCCTGGGAATGTTGTCCAGTTGCTAATTTCACTACCGGAACTGTGTTCCCTCGCGTTCTGGCCTATTTCCATGCATGCCTCCACTGGAATAAAGGGTCTGACAGTTCTGTGGATAATGGTAAACATATGTAACCAATACTGTGCAATTCTTTTAGAGCCAGAAAGCATTAGTAGGTATTTCAGTTGCTGGCAACAAAAAACCCGTGTAAGGCACTTCATCAAACACCAGAACCCAGAGAAAACTACACATCAATGATTTTAATGCACAACAAGGTTCTTCTTTCATTCTTTCTTTTTTAAATCATTGACTAATTAAAAATGAAAGTCAGACTATTATGACAACCCAATTCCAAACTTTAAAACTGCAGGGGAAAAGGCTGGGTTGAAGGGGAAAGAGAACATTACAACTTGTTTATTTTGGATACTACTCCTATTTCAAGTTAGGCCTTTTGATTCTTTAAGTGTACAAGAGAACTTTGACTTTCCTGAGTACACAAGGGAAAAATTACATATTGTGATGTCATTGCCTTGTGGATTTCTCGTACCACCAAGTACATTAGTCACACTGTCGATGTCAGGGAGATATAAAAGGAAAAGGATAAAAACATAATGTCTTCATATGAGAATCAGTCATGATTTCTCTTTGGATGCATTTCTTCTAAATCGTTTTCTAAATTCCAGTGGAATTTAAGAGAGCTATTTTAAAATATATAATGTCTCCATCAGGTCAGTTTGTGGCACTATATTACCACCTTAATAAAAATATTACTATGTAATAGTAAATAAGAACACAATGAAGAATACTTTGGGTTGTCTTTTATTGTCTGTAATTTTGATCCATTTAATTGTTTTCTTATTCTACATTATATATAAATGATTGCAGGGAGACATTTTCATCCAAATATGCTGAAAAGTGATAATCCTCCAGGGTTCTTGTCTATGGTTGTGGGGACAGAGCCCCAAAAAGCAGTTTCCAGGCTCTCGGCCTCACATAGAAAGGTGCTGGCACAGGTAGTAAATGGCCATCGACTGCGATCAAATGGCCAGCAGCTGTGGCTAGTTGGCCGTCAGCTGTAACCAGTGAGCCATTGGCCATGAATATAACTGCTGTGGCTAGGCTAGCAGAAAAAGGGGGGAGCTAGCAAGAAGATGGTGGCTGAGTCTGCAAGCGGCACAGTGAGAGTTGAGAATTGTGTTGCTCCTGTTTCCTGTTTCTCCAACCCAGCCGCCAGCGAGAGTATAGAGATATGACTCCCCTACCTATGGCTCCGTGGGTGTTCCTTTTTGGCCTAGCCATATCCTGCGTTCTTATGTGGGGAGTGGGACCAGAGACCCCGCCTGACACCCCTTACGACACTTGGTGTAGTCCGCAGGATCCCCTGCACTACAATGGTGTTAGTTAAATTGATACAGGTACCTCCAGCCTCCTGACTGTTTGTTTGCTCATGCCAATCCAGCTTAGCAACTGTCTCTTCATTTGCCTAGAAAACCATCTGACATCGCTTACTCTCTGCTTTTGTTCCCTATTTTCTGGCTGATTAGAATTCCTTCCAATATAATGGAGGACCTGTCTGACTGAATGTCTTTAAGATGGAGTAGAGTGGTTCAATTCTAAGTAGGAGCTCTTCTACCTAAACTCAGAACAAATCACCCAGAATCAAACAAAAAAGTGAGGAACCAATGGTAGAGACCCAGTGTAGAGGAAATCAGAGATATGTATTAGACTGAGAAGAATTCTATTTGATTGCAGTTGAATCCAATATTAAAATATTCAGTTGGCTCAATTCTCTGGAAGCTGTCTCAGAGACTGTAAATAGAGAGTTTCTTATACACCTCTTCAAACCTCTTCCTACTAAGGTATAAGTGAGTCAAAGCAAGCAGGACCATTTGAATTTCATTCAAATTGGCCAGTTACTCTGGATGCACAAGTGGGATGGAGGACAATTTCACAGTTGCCCGATATTGACTTAGATTGGGGTTTCTCAATCTTGGTACTATGCTGCTAAACATCTTGTTAAACATCTTGTTAAATACTGATAAGTGGCATATGCTTGTAGAATGTTTAGCAGCATCCCTGGCTTTTACCCACTAAATGGCAATAGTACCCCTACCCTAGTTGTGACAACAAAAAGTATCTCCAGACATTGTCATATGTCCCTGGGAAAAGAGGACCAATATTGGCCCTGGTTGAGAACCACTGAATTACACGAATCTGTGGAATCTTTGAGATGAGTGGCCAGGCCTGTCACTTTAAGGAAAGTGTTCCAAGCTATAGGAGTGGTAGCCAGAATGCTAAACTGTTGGGAAAAGAGAGAATGGCTGTGAGTTTTACAGGATGGGCCCACTCACAAAACAAACAGGCAAACAAATAATCCACAAACTGTTTCACTTCTTTGTGAACTCCATGAAAACGAATGTTTTGCCCCAGAGTAGAAACATTCTGGTGATAATAATCCCATCAATTTAATTATTTCACAATATATCTCTACAGGTATACAGAGTCAGGTATAGGTAGATAGTAATAAGTAGTTTCCAAAGTACTTTCCAAGACATAACCTTCAGCAATTCTCTCAGCTATCTGTAAGGTAAGATGAGAAACTGTTCTGGTTACTCTCATTTCATGGCTGAGGAAACTAAGTTTCAGAGAGTTTAGGCGTGTTCTTCTAGATCATAAAAAATAGTTTGTGTCAAGTGCAGGGTTTCTATTGCTCTACCTTCTTTGAAAAATAAAGGCTAAATAGTGACAGGTGTCATATGTTATGCCATAAAAATATTTAGTTATGTATCCCATGAAGAGAGAAATATAAGTATCTCCTTCCCCGTGATAGAGGAAGAAATTATAGTACTTGTTGGCTAGGATGACCCTTGGATTGTGGGCTTTATGGAGTTCACATCGAATATTTATCTGCTGGGCTATGGCAGCTCATTCTTACCAGGAACAAATGAAATAATATTTAATTCTCTCTCCTTTAACATCTAGAATTTGGATCTAGTTCGAAGGAAAAGAATCATTTTCTCAACTGTAACAATGCTTTAAACAACTTCTTGAATTCATTTAGCTGCCACTGCCACTGATGCTATTGTTTTGTTTTTTACATCATCAGATTTTGATCAAAGGGTTCACAAAAATTAGAAATACAAAGAGCAGTGCATGCTGTGCGTCAGCTGCTGGTAGAGAACAGATTAAACAAACACCAGGGTTTATCGCAAGTCTGGGACTACCCAAGCCAGCAGTTTCAAATATAGCAAACCCTTAAATAATTTCGAATCCTTTTTTATTATCCTTGGATGATACACACTAGATATGCACACTAGTGGATACATACTAGATTAATAAGTGCTCTTTGAGACATAGAACCACCAAGAGAAGAACACATATCATGCCAGATCGAACACTGTTCTTAAAATTAAATGTATAGGTCACAAAATTAGGAATGAACATTTCCATGAATTCTGAAACAATTCTACTTGTGTCATACTCTACCATGATAATCAAGCAGTGTCATTATCACCTCATTTGTAGAGGTTTTCAAAACACAAATTTTATTATAACTGATGCATGTTCTTTATTCCTTCTGAAAACAGACACTACAGAGAAGAAACTAGAAACCATCAATAATCTTCACATCTCAGAATGTATACTGATAATTTTGGGATATTCTATTCTAGTATTTTTACTGTCTATTATCGTATATAGTTAATTTAAAATCAAGTGCTTTTTTGATATATAGAAACAATATATATAATATATATTGTATATATAGGGGTGACAAAAAAATGTATACAAGTGGATAATTTGGTCAGCGTTGCTCAAGCAGTATTTTGCCATAATCAGAAGGGTCTGGATGCTGATGGTAACCACTTTGAGCACCTCTTGTAAGTGCAGACTTGTATTCATCTTTTGTTATCGGTATATATTGAGTATTACAATTTTGATACAGTTCTCCTTTCTTAAAATGTGTATACATTTTTTGGCACCCTTTGTATTATATTATATATAATATGTGTAATATTATATATATATATATTATTAATATATGTCATGAGGCATAATAATAAATGACACCCCTGAACCTACAACTCAAACCAGGAACTAGGGAGTTATCAATAACTTACACTTTCCCTTGGGTTCCTCCCCTACCATCTACCTGCTCTGCTTCCTGGTGCCAAACATAGGGGTAATCTCTACTAAAAAGGTTCTTATTTGGGGGTAATTTCATTCCTTATGAGACATTCCGGTGTCTGGACACATTTTTGGTGGTCACAGCTGGGGTGGGGGTTGCAACTGTCGTCTAGTAAGTAGAGACCAGGGGTGCTACTAAATGTCCAATGATGCATAGGGCAGTCTCTCACAACCAAGAGCTATCTGCTCCAAATGTCAATAGTGCTGAGGCTGAGAAACCCTGTGTGTTGGATTTATTATGATAGGATATCCACCATATATGACATCCTAAATAATATGTCATTTACTTTTGCTGGTTTTGGAGTTTTATAAAATTATTATCCTGCTATATGTAGTATTCTGTGACTTGCTTTTTTCCCTCTTAACAATTTGTTTCTAGTATTCATTTATGATTTGCCCATTTATTTTCACTGGTGCATACTATTTTATTCAGCAAATATGCCGCAATGTATTTTTGATTCTATTGTCAATGAGTATTTTATTTGTTTAGTGTGTTTTTTGCTAATATGAACAATGCTTCTAAGAACATTTTTGTACAATCTACTGATGTACATATGCAAGAATTCCTGTGGAGTGTATAACTGGGATTGAAATTGCTGAGATGTAGGGGATCTGAGCCTTAAATTTAAAGGATGCTGCAAATTTCAATGTGACTGAGTTCCTCAGCAACAAGATATAAAATTTTGCCTTAATCTACATTTCCTCCAATATTCAGTATGGTTTGCTAATTTTTGCTAATCTACTGAATATTGAAAAATAAATCAGCATGGCCTTAATTTACATCTCCTGAATTGCTACCAAAATTAAACATCATTTGATATGCTTATTCACCATTCATATTTCTTCTTTTCTGAGGATCTTGCTTTTCTCTGAAGTTTATTAATGTTCTCAGTCTTATTTGTTTAGATGAAAAAGCCTTCCCTATTAGCTTGTGACATTTCCTTTATTGTATATGTTCTTCTATATACCAGCGTCTGTTTTAAAGTTATCCATTTTGTTTCATTGATCTGTCAGTTCTTTGCCAATACCATGTGGTTTTGATCACCAGAGTTCTATATTACATTTTATTTTATGGTAGTGTGAGTATGACTTCAATATTTCCTTTGTACACAATTTCATAAGTTATTCTCATATCTCTATTTTTATGACCTAGTTCAATATTAGAATCATTTCGATAAGCTAAAAAAATTTATAAGTTTCGATTGGTGAACAAGTAATTTATCTTTAATATTCATTCAGAAACGTGACATGTCCTCTTCTTTCACATCTTTGGAATTTTGTGGTTTACTTCACAAAAGTCACACTTTTTGTTATTTTTTTTTCCTAGTTGTTTCATATTTTTAGGTTACTATTGTGAATGGAATTTTCTAACTATTGTGAATGGAATTTTCTAACTGGTTATTGTTCACATTAAGAAAAGTTATTTTGTATATTTATCTTGTATTTGCTAGGATGTGGAATTATCTTAAGAATTTTTAGTTGTGTCTCTTTAGTTCTAAGACTAAAAGAATTTCACATGCACATAATAATTTTTCTCTCATCTTTAGGTATGCTTTTTATTTCTCAGTATTGTTCTCAGTATTGTGTTAGGCAGAACATTAAAACCAATTTTACCAATAGTAATCGTGAGCAGGATCTTGCATTTTCTGGAGGTTCTTGAGCACACTGCTATGCAGTACTTCACCATTAAGTATGGTATGGGCTGTAGGTTTAATACAGATACTTTTAATCATGTTGCTATTTCTAGCCAATTTTTAGTTTTCTAATTAGGAATGGGTGCACGATGTGACGAATTATTTTATAAACACAAATGATACTGGTAAATTTCAGAGAATTAAATGGCTCAACAACTCAACAATAGGTCAAGTAAAAATATTTAAGTTACCATGTGGTGAAAGCAGATATGTGTATTTTCAACTGATTAAAAAACATGTGCTCTGGAAACTACTTGTAGTACTTGTATGCTCCACTTTTTCAGCTTAGCTCTTGAAATGTCCTCATGGCTTTCCAATATTGATCTTGGCTAGCCAAAAACCACTTCCTCTTCCTCCAATCCTACTTCTTGGTTCCTTGATTGTATTTGCTATTGTCCAGGACTAATGTGGCATGCTAATAGGTTCAAAAATCTTCAGGCAGAAATAACATGATGCAAGTCTAAAAAACTCAAAGAAAGATAAAAAACTGAGATTCAAAAATTATTTCTATAACATTGTTTAACTTGAAGTGCTTAATTTATCTGGTTCAATTACTCCACCATTTAATACTTCCATTTTTAAGAATAAGATAAAATCTAGTCAGGGTTTCCCATTGTCCCTTATAACACAGCTTTTTACATTTTTATTTAACATAATAAATAAACAATAATATTCATTATATATAATATTATTATATATGATATTCTGCTTGCATTTCTTAGTTAAGTCTCATTCCATGAAACAATCTTCTATCTGTCAGAAACTGAATTACAGAAAAAAAATTGCTTATATTAGATACATCAGTAAGTGGCTAATACCTATCTAGTGATCATTCCTCCTCATTTAAGGATTTATTATTTTCAGACAAGAAACATTTTCTTTGCAACATACTTTCTGCATTAATGTTTAATATCTGTGGGTCTCTAACTTTCTTCCCTAAATAAGCGACGAAATTTCCAGCGTAGAAATTTACTGTATCAGATAATAACTTCAATCAACTTCCTTTCCAGTTTTGAAATCTCAGACTGTGTATGTTCATCAGTTTTAAATTTCTAACAGCCTCAGACCATGAACTAGATGGTCAAAAAAGACATTTTCATTTTGCATTTTAGTAAGTGACATTTAAAAGAAAATTTCTCCTTACTTACAACCTTCTACCCCCTCAACAAAAATTATTATCCATCCTCATTTCTTGTTCTCTCTCTCTCCCCCCCCACACACGCATGCATACACACCCTTGCATGTGTACAAACTAAGTATTTCCAAGCCTTGTTGATTAGTTTTGACTCCAAGTTGCTTTAGATGGCAGTTAAGACGTGGCACATGAGTAGTGTTAAGAAAGCTTTGAGGTTAGACTGTCTGATTGCATAACCTGGCTCCTCATTTATAATATTTCTTAATCACTCTATGCTTCATTTTTGTAAAATATTTATAGTTAGGACCTTGATTTTGTTAAATATTTATAATAATAGTCCCTTCAGCTAATTTTTGTAAGGGTTAAGTAAGTTGAATTATGTAAAATATTCAAAACATTGATCGGTATGGTAAATGCTCAATAAATAGGGTTTATTTGTATTAACATGTCATACTAAACAAATTGGCTGTGAAGAAAAGGAGAGCAAGGATAATTTCACCCTTCAAATGTCTTTAAGACAAGAGTATGGGACTGAAAAATTATCAAGCATACATACTGTGCCAGAAATAAAGTGTTAAAAGAAATAATCTTTTGAAACCATGATTGAGAATGGTTATGTCCATACCTATGCCCAGGAAAACCAGCAAGAGGTATGGAAAGTGATATAATGTACAGTCATACCTCTATTTCAAAAGAATGTTTCCCAGTGATATACGGGTATTTTGTTGTTAGAAACTCTATAGGAAAGGTACAAATAACAGATATATTCTCAGCTTGCTTGGAGAGAAGTTATCTACTACCCAGCAATGGTTCTTACCAACACTCTGGATATAAGGTAAGTTAAGGATGGCAGTCAGCCTATGTAATACAAACCCCAAATATAGTACACTGGCCACTGCGGGGGAGCTGTTTATTTTTCTCACTTTACAAGCAGTCTGGTGATAGACCATTCTGGGATGGGCCAGGGGCTCCAACAGTCAGTAGTGTCTGTGCCTTCTTGTTTTTCCTCTCCCATCCTTAGCATACAACTTTCATCCTCATGTTTGCATGGGTAGCCAGCTCTACCATTGGCTCACTGTGTAACTTTGGGCAATTTCTCACTTGATAGGCCTCAGTTTCCTTAACTGTAAAATTGGTGTAATAAAATATCTGATTGAGATATCACAAGGAGTGAATTATTTGTACATATAAACCTCTAAAGAGTACCTGAAACATTTGTTGCTATTTTAAATCAAATATATAAATAGAAATTTTTTATTTTTTGCTATTTATGAATGTTTTAAAGTTATTGATGTACAATTGACATTGAACAAAATATACAGGTCATAAGTGTTCAATTTGATGAGTTTGGATACTTGTATACTCTAATGTAAGCATTACCTCAAACCAGATACAGAACATTTCCATAGTCGCAGGAGGTTTCCTCATTCTCCTTTCCAGTTAATCACCCACTCCTCTCCCAGTGGCAACCACTGTCTATCACCATGAATAGCTTTGCTTGTTCTTAGATTTCAAACAAAAAGAATCATAAAGAATGTACTCTTTTGTGTCTGGCGTCTGTAGCTCAGCACGATGTTTTGAGATTCATCCATGTTGGTGAGTGTGCTAGCTGTTCATTTCTTTTTATTGCTGAGTAGTATTCCACTGTACGGTCATACTGCAGGGTTTTTGCATTCTCCTGTTAATGAAAATTCAGATTATTTCCAGCTTTGGGCAAATCTGAATAAGGTTGTTATGAATATCCCTGTATATATCATTTTGTAGACATGCACTTTCATTTTTCTTGGATACACACCTAGAAGTGGATTTGATAGATAGGGTAAACATTAATTTAACTTTCTTGCCATTCCCCAAAGTGGTGGTACTATTGTACAGTTCTACAGACAGCTTATAAGCGTTGTGGTTATTCAATGGCCTCACCAATATTTAGTTTTGTCAGTCATGAGTATGACGTGATATCTATTATAGGAATTGAAATTGTAACTAGAAACTTTAAAACTCTGGATTCAGATGGCTTCAACGGTAAATTACATCAAGCATACAAGGAACTCTTAAACGTCTAGGAAAATAGAGGGTGAGAGAACACTTCCAGAGTGGGTAGGGAGCTGAGAATCTGTTTCTCATCAGACTTCACCCATTCCTCCCTCCCTCACTGCTCAGTCCAAAGACTCCTGGTGTCGCCAATTCCTGAGACTTTGGTCAATTCTGGGCTGTTAACTAGTGTAATTAGGTTCTCCACCGCTAACATAGGATTCAGTTTACTTAGAATGAGTTACTTCGTCCCTTCTGATCCTTTGGCTTTCCAGTTTCCCCAATTTTTTTGCTGCCGTCTTATCTCCCACATCCCCCTCTTTCTGAATTTGTCTTTAAAAGAAATCCCTTTACTGTTGTTTTTATTGGGATTGAGGGAGGAAGTGAAGTTAGATAGAGTTACTCAATTCTGTCCTCGCCCAGACATCTCTCACTTTGTTTTCTGTGACCTCTGAGGCCTAGCTCGTGGGGAGATACTGAACTCTACTTAGGGAGGCAGTGGAGCAGAGGGGCTCATGGCAGACAGGCTCGGAGGAAGACTGGGTTTGACTCTTCCCTGACCACTTATAAGGGGGTGATTTGGGTCAGGTACTCATCTCTGCCTGTTTCTTCACATGTAAAATGGAGATAACAATAATATCTACTGCGTGTAGTTGGAGGGTTAACTCATACATACATCACACCTAGAACAGTGTCTGGAACACTGTGAGGTTTTCACAGATATGAGACCTCACTATTATTATTATTCAAACCAGTGGTGAGTTCCTATGGAGGAACCCTCCTATGGAGGGTAAATAATGGCAGTGGTACACATAACCCAAGCAGACTTGCAGGTCTGTGTATGAAAATATATATTGCAAAAATTTGCTTTTCAACACTGTTTGTGCTTATTTTATCCAAGTTTATCTTCGTACCATATATAAATAGGGATTTAGCAAATAATGTTGCAAAGCTTGCTTATTAATTCTATTTGTGGTTATTTCATTCAAGTTTAAGTTGATCATTATACCATTCATAAAAAAAGATTTAGCAAACAATTTAATGGTGAAAAGAAAGATTTCAAGGGGCTTGATTAGCTTTAAAAGAACGTAGGGCTACTGATTTTATATTTTAGCACAGCAGTTATATGGAAAAAAATCAATGACGTTTTATTCATTAAAATAAGGATGGTAATAAATATCTGTTAGCAACTCATAGGGAGAAATTCTTTAAAACTTTTTTTCGGTAATATAAAACAGCTTTCTCTTATTTGTTAATTAGTGAGGTGGTAATTATACCCCCATAGCACATAAAGGCAGTATACTCACATACACACATACATACCTAATATGAAATTAAATGTAGGTAATTCCTAAATATCCTAAAATAGGGAAAAGTACTAATACATTTGCTAATTACATTTCTATTTATTTAGTGTTTTGAACTAAACTTAGCTGCCTATTTTAGGTAACTGTGGCAAACATCCCATCTTATTGTATGTGTGAGTGTTGAGGGCAGACTGTTCCAGCAGGGTGAGACATAATGTGGCAGGTCAGTTGCAAGGTGACAGGGATGTGGGTGGTTGGAGAGGAACTAGGAAGTATTATCCTTGAGGTCAGGTAAGGAGCTTCAGGGTCCAGAACCATGTGTCATCAGGTGAGTAGCCAGATCTGAGCAGGGAATGCACAAGAATTGTCAAGCTGAAATTAAAAGCCTAAAGGATTGGAAAAGAGAGGGAAACTAGGAAGCATAGAGGAGCAACCAGGACAAAGCTGCATTCAGCTCTGTTCAGATGTATTCTGCATTTCAGTGGACTGGCTCCACAACTATGCGTCTACCAGGTTCTGAAAAGAGTAGCATGGCACCGGGTAGCAGGAGTCTGATATAAGAAATAATATCACATGTAGTTCTGTGTTCTTCTAGACCAGCAGTCATTCTGAAGTGGTCACAAGAGGAGACACAGAAGAGGCTCAGGAAAACCCAGTTTATCATACTCACAGGTCCCAGAGACAGGAGGCATGCCACACAGGACCACATGGGGAAGCACCAGTGTTGATCAGGAGACAGAAGTGGCAAGGGTGAAGGGAAAGTCTAGGCCACTACTGTAACTGGGTTTTCTGCTGGAAAGGCAAGGCAGAGCAAGGTAAATGGTTTAGAATTGGCTAGTTTGAATAATTTCATTAGGTAAGTTATAGGGGTGGTCCCAGATGCCTGGCACCAGTCCTGGGATGATCTAAGGCAGAGGAACATTGCCTTTAGTGGTGCATGGGCCAGATAAGGCAGGTATGGCTCTGGATTGGTTATTTTGTGTGTAAAAGGCATGCCTGGGCCCTTTGCTGTTTCTAAGGTTAGCCCTGAGGGGAGCAATCTCTTCCTAGCCAGAAGGTTTTTCAGATGTCAAAACATCATACTATACAAATATATATATATATATATACACACACACAATACAATGTTAACTCTTTAGTTAACAAAGGATTGTTCCCTTATAAGAGAATTACATGAATAAATATGGTAATTGTCCTCAACTATAAAAATTAACTTCTGTTCTTTTGAGAGTTAGGGCATCCATATAATTATAAAAGGCACAGCTGGTTACAAACTTGCTTATATATCACCTCATTTTATCACTGTTTACTCATGTGTAAAAAGAACTGATGACCATAAAATGTTATAAGATTACTTTCTTGGGAAATTTGGTCATTACCATTTTTGTAAGCTTCAAGCTGGTATTTCTTGCCTCATCTCTCTAGAGATTATGGGGTTCCATCTTTTCCTAAAAAAAAAAAAAAAAAAAAAAAAAAAAAATCCAAAACCCAAAATACTCCAGTCTTATTAAATGTGTTTCTTGCAAAGGAAACTAAATTGGCTGAAAAACAAATTAACTCTCTAATAAATAGGCTCTATTTCTATGAAGATTTGTAACTCAAAACTGCTTCTTGCATTCTACCTATGAGACTTGAATTTGATTTTTAGTAAAATTTTACTGAAATTGAAAAAACATGAACAAAATCTCTGGGCAATGAGTCTGCACCTGGAACTCAAGGTGCACATGGTGTAGGATTGCTGGTCTCCTTGAACAGTCTGTGACTGGGCTCTATGGCGAAGAGCCCACAGCTAACCAATTGCATTCAATAAATGTCTGTAAAGCAGAGAGCAGAGGTGACAAATTCAGTTTTGACTGCATTGATTTTTTTTTGTTGTTGTTATATCCCTTTTAACAAAATATGCAAGAACGCCTGGGCCTTTGTGAAATGTCTCCTATTTTCCACACCTGTGACCATTCCTCAACTCTTTTCTCCAAACAATATTTCAGAGGAGGTGGAATAGGTAACATTCAAGTGATCAAACTCATGGCGCGTCTCAATACCCATTGAACTGCTTTTACTGTAATCAAGCGGGGAATCCCAGTTGTCCCACAATCCTTCTTCTCAGCTTCTAGTCTAACCGACTTACATGGGCAGATGACATCACAGCTAGTATTCCTGAATGTAACTGCATTTATTAACAAAACTAAAAGTAACTACCATTTCTTCAGTGCCCATGATGTGCCTGAAATTTTGTCTTTATTATTTCTCTCTCTTCTAACAACCCTGTTAGGTAGTGTAAAGATAATAACAAAACATTGGTAACATTAATTACCTTCTGAGCAGGCACTGTACTAAAAACTTTAAAATACACAATCCCAATATATCATCACAAGCCCATGAATTATTATCTTCATTATAATTAATGTTGCAACTGAAGCTCAGAGAGGTAAAGTAACTTTCCCATGGTCACAGCTTGTGGTCTAGCAGAGTCAGGACTCGAATTCAGAGCTGTTGACTCAAGGTCTCAGTTTTTTCCAAAACAGTTTTTTCCAAATCTGGGTCATCTGGATCTGCTCTCCCATGACTGGGTAGAGCCACAGACCTCAGTTCCCCGCTAGACCCTAAACTTCTTAAGGGTGAGGAATCTCTATTATTCAACTTTGTATCCTCCACTGAGCCTAGTATTGTACCTTATGAACAATAAATTCTGAGAAAGCAGCACGATATAGGCAAAAGCACAAGGATTAAATCTAGGCACACTGACTTTGAATCTTGGCTCCATCCCTTACCAGTTGTGTGCCCTTGGAGATAATATCTCCAGAATTTTTATCATAAAGGGCTTGTGAGTAGGGAGCAAAGACCTCTGGGAGTTTGTCTCACAGTGCATAATGAGCACAGAGGAGAGCCCAATGAAGACCAGGATGGGCAGCCATGGTTAATGTTCCTCCAAGCCACTCCATGGCACCATCTTGGCTGACGGGGTGTTAAACAGCCTCCCTGAGCCTCAGTCAGTCAATCATAGAAGCTGGATA
Organism: Rhinolophus ferrumequinum; assembly: GCF_004115265.2. NCBI lineage: Eukaryota > Metazoa > Chordata > Mammalia > Chiroptera > Rhinolophidae > Rhinolophus > Rhinolophus ferrumequinum. The sequence continues at coordinate 43,128,943 of NC_046286.1, forward strand.
ATAACACCTACCTCATGGGCTCACTGAGACTGCTCAGCAGACGGCTGTGTACAAAACATTTAGCAGAACTAATGTTGGTTCTCTTCTCTCTGGCCATTGTCCATTTTGTAAAAGCATTTGAAGGTTATGACATCTACCTCCCAGAATAGATATAAGGAATATAAAATAGTGGTTCTCAAACTTTTGAGTGTCAGAAGTTCTGAGGGCTTGCTCAAATATTGGTTACTGAGCCCCATTTAATATACTGTGAGTCTGAGGTGAGGTCTGAGAATCTGCATTTCTAACAAGTTCCCAGGTGATGCTGATATTGCTGATCCAGGAGCCACACTCTGAGAATTACTGGTGTAGAGAATAGAAGAAAAGAAGGAGAAAGTACATGGCCACATACAATGGTATTTTGTCAACCAAATATCCTGAGAGTGGGCAAAGAAAATATTTAAAAAAAGAAAGCATGAAAAAGTCCAGGGAAAGTAGCTAAGACTGAGAGTCATATGTAAGAGGGTCAAAGAAAATTCAATAAAACTGATCAGCCTGTGTCCCAAGGCCTGACACAGTGTTGCTCTTCAGATGTCCCGTTTATAAAACGAATGTGAAAAATATGCCCCATATGAAAGGGGTGAAATTATTTTGTGTGATTAAATACACACGTGTGCACGCACACACACCATGCCTGTGTGCTCTTAAACCTACTTCTGAAATAAAGATTGTCACTGCACAAGCCAGTGCTTCTGCTCTTTTGAATATGAACATCCTTGCCAGTAACAACTGAAGTCAATGCCATCCTCTTCTCCAACAATGCTTCTCCTGTTTCCTTTAGAAGGAAATTCAACTGGTTGGCCACCGAATCCTGGGTTGTGCCTGGAGCCGTGTGAAAGGTTTTGCACGTTAAAAGCAAAACTGGCGAACCTAGACTTTTTGACAGCTTTGTGAAGTGTGAAAAAAAATCATATTTCTCTGGCGCAGTTTTATGAGTTTTTGTCTTGAGTAAGAGGGAAGCTTTGCCTGTGAAAATGGAAAAAGGGTCATGCAAATGACCTCAGCGCTGGCAACCTGATTTGAGAGCCAATGAATTCTGAAACTGAAGAAAAATTTAACCAAAATTCTCAACTTTTCTGTGCAACTGCAGAGGAGTGTTTTTTTCCCCCCACCAACGGCACCAACCCTCACTCTCTGCTCTATCACCTGCAGCTGACAGGGTCGAGAAAGCCCAGTGCCAGGGATCTATATAAAATGCTGCTGAAAAGTGTAACATGCCTAATTACTACATAGGGCAGGGTTCTTCCAGAAGACACCACATTTGCACAAAAAGATTATTTGGCTAATAATCTGAAAACATAAATTAAGGGCCTGGTGGAGGCTCATAAAAAAGAAACCTTGTCTACAAATCTGCTGAGGGGAGGTAAAGAGAGGATGGGAAGACAGAAAATCTAACCATAGAGGTATCCAGTCTCTTTCTACCATTTCAAACAGGCAGTTTACCACACAGCTGACCTAGTGTGGGCCCCAGCGTCCCGACCTGCACAACTCTCGGGGACAGGCCTGAGCCACGTGATCACAGGATCATGTGTTCTTTACTTTGTCAGCTCTTTACATTTTTAAAAGTTGTGATTTCTTATTCTATAAGTATTCACTTTCTTACATCGTTTGTTTTTCTTGTGGAGGAATCTCCACAAGAAATTGTATAAGCCTCAGGCCTCTCAAAACCTGAATCTTCTCCTTTTCCATATTGTACATTACTTACAAAGTTCACTGAATTAGAAAATAAGGAGACTTAGCAAATAATATATCCTGGACTAGATGACTATATTAGTTTGCAAGGGCTACCACAACAGAATATCACATACTGGACTGCTTAAACAACAGAAATTTATTTCTCACAATTCTGGAGTCTGGAAGTCCAAGATCAAGGTGTCAGTAGGACTGGTTTCTGCTGAGGCCTCTCTCCTTGGCTTGCTGATGGATGCCTTCTCATGGTGTCCTCATGTGGTCTTTCCTCTGTGTGTGAACAGGTCTGTGTCCTAATCTCTTATAAAGACACTGGTTATATTGGATTAGGGCCCTACCCTAATGACCTCATTTTACCTTAATTACTTTTGCAAAGGCCCCATATTCAAATATAGTTACATTCTGTAGTACTGGGGATTAGGACTTCAACATATGAAATTTGGGGGGACACAGTTCAGCCCATAACACTCCATGTTCTAGTTCATCCTAAATCATGTAGTTCTTACATGCAAATACATTCACCCCATCCCAACAGCCCAAAAGTCTTAACCGATTTCAGCGCCAACTCTAAGTCCAAAATCTCATTTGTATTTTTGCTGTCACTTCAGTTTTGCCTGTTGGGATACTACAACCATGGGGGAAAGACTTTGTTACTCCCAGCACCCAGACACCCAAGTTTGGAGCTGCCATCTGTTATGCTGTTGGCATAACAGAAAGAGGTGGGCTCAAGAGCTGTTGGAAGTTAAAAGAACAGTTCAGTGTTGAGTAGTTCAACTCAACATTTGAAGTTTACACAATTATATTTTCCTCTAAGAATTTAATTGGCTTGGTTTATGACTCTATGCCAGCCCCAGAGGGCTGATTTCACAAGCTGGGTCATTACTTAGCCCCTGCCCCACATCAACAGGAATCTTAGACATGCCAGTTCATTTTCCACCAGAGGGTCTCCACATGCCCAAGGACCCTGAGGGTCCTTCATGTTTATGCAGCTTAGTCTCTACCTCCAACATCGCTGCTTTTAATGTCCAACACCCCAAACCCACAAACTACCCCCAAAAGATCAAGGAAACCAAAAGAGACTTATTGGTGAGGCAATTAAAATGGCAAATCTCAATTTGAGTTTGCTAGATGAGTCATTGAAAAGTGAAGAGAGATTCTCATGTATCCATACTTCTGTATTTTATCTCCCATTGTTACCACCTGAACTTAGAGATGGTGGTGGTGGTGGTGGTTGTGATGGTGATGATGGTGGTGGTGGTAGTGTGTGTGTGCATGTTATGGTAAGAGAACAAAAAGTTGTGAGGGGGTAAATAAGGGTAGAAAAGTAAGATCTAACTCTAGAATTTCTAGGTGACAGTAAAGGCCATCTTGCTGTATAGACCACACACCACACATGTATGCCACATACACATATTTATACACACACACATTCAGACACACACATTTGCTTCAAAGCAAAACAAAACAAAAACAATAAAACAAAACGAAACAAAAGCTTTACTTTAAAATCATAGGCCCACTGTGACTCATAAATCCTAAAGAATATACCTGCACACAACTGTAGCCCATAGTTGCTGTTAGGCTATTTTCTCCTTTGTTTACATAGTGGGTACCTGGGCCGTATTAGTTTGATTATTCGTTCAACAAACATGTGTTGAGCAATATTTATGTGCCAAGAATCCTGCTAAGTGCTTGGGATTCAAAAATGAATAACATAAGGCAGCCATAACAATGTAACATAGAGAAACAGACATGTTCATAGGTCATTTCAGTACATTTAAGTCAGTTAGAGCACAGAAAGGAACAGAGCACAGCCTGGCCTGGGGGAATCAGGAAAATGGGGTGTCACTAGAGCTTGGTGCTGGAGGGGGGTTTAGACTAGACAGAGCAGCTAAGGGGATCACCCAAATGCAGGGAGGCTGTATACAAAGGTATCAAGTCATAAAAGGGATGTTTAAGGAGAGACATGGGCTTGCAGGGTAGAAATTGAGTTAAAAACATAGAGGAAAAGTGGATACAAAATCTTTCTAGAAGCTGGGGTGACTTTTAGGGGAATTTCCCTTTCATTTTTGTTATCCTTCTAAAGAGACTGAAAAGCCTTGGGACTGACCAAAGGATGGTTCACCCTAAAAATAAGGTCAGAAATCACAAACCACTTGGGGACTATTTCTGACAGAAATGAATTTGAAAAGAAAGTCTTCTAGAAATCCTGTATTTTTGATATGGATTATTTCACCAACTGGAGTTGAATAAACTTGGATATAGACCTCCCTGTCAATTGTGTTTATGTATAAATATATTTATGTTTAAAAATTTTTTTTTACACTGCAGACACCAACTACAGTCACCAATCAGATAAAGAAAGATAATCTCTTATTCCATCTTGGTAACTTAGGTAACACATAGAAAATGTACATAGGTGCTGTAGATTTGGGGGAGGCACCAGGTCTCATAAGCAGGACAGAGTACCAAGGGGATTTTGTGGGTACTCCTCGCACCAGCACACATTTTTCATATTCTATATCTAGCATCACTTGAGCAGGAGAGTTCTGGGTAGTCCAGGAGGGTGAGTAGTCTAGATTTGGGAGTATAGGCTGAAAAGATGTCCATAAGGCCACCCAAGTCCTAACACCTGGCACAGCTGGGACTTGATAAATGTGTTGCATGGATGAATTGATTCTAGGCACACATGTAGCTCTTTACACAGAAGATAAAGTGATTTCTCTAAAGACTTTCTGGACATGAAGTTAAATTTAAGTTCTGATTTTATCCAAGAAGGGTCTTCTTAACCATATAACCATAAACAAAATAGTCTATTGTTATTTTGAATTGATGGAGCTAGAGTTCAAGGCTAGAACAAAATAATACTTGAGGACCCTTCCCACCATATTCTGTCCAGTCTCCTTGCATTTAGAATTGAATTTTTATTTGGCCCCTAGCACATGTTTCAAGCAGTCTCTTTCTCTTCTGCACAGAATGTATCAATTCTGTCTCCATGCCTCTGCTCAAGTGAGTGCCTCACCTTTCCCTGCCTCTCTCTGAATTTCAAAAACCTATCCATTCTTGCAGGCCTGGATCAGTTCTGATGGCCTTGGTGCATCTGCCTCCCTTCCCCCTAGAAGCAACCAAACATCTTTTCTTCTGCCTCTGACTTCGTGATCGCTGTACCAATCTTCATATTGGGGTATGGACACCATTTAACATAGACAAAAACTTTCCAAAGGATACACAATTGAGGATAGCTTTAAGAAAACCAATTTCCAGATCCTCAACTTTCATGTTTAATCCTTTTACCATTGACCTGCATGAGAACTCACCTAGGATAAAGGTGTTCCCTTTAGCAATCAGCCTTCTCCTAGTTTACAAAAATAAAAGGCACCTCTCACCCAGCCTAAATCTTATGGAACTGTAAAAACCTTCACAGTACCAAGCAAAGAAAAAATTCAAAATATTGATGTAAATGTGAAAAAAGGGATTGATTGTAGTGATTGACTTTTGCAGATCAGAAGGCTTTCAATTTTTTGCTTTCAATAAAATTGAGAAAGGAACTAATTCAGTTTAGATTATTAAAACATTTTTAAAATAGATCACTATAGAATGTATAACTCTGAAGGAATTTAAAAATCTGGGCCATATTGTTTATATAAATTTCTTACATCTCCAACTTATGATTCATGCAGAAAAGATTTCTTGGTGATTAAATCTATAAAGACAAAAAATTAGAATAAAATTGATGTTGAATTTTGTCTCATTTTGGCAATGAGCAATTGCAAAGGAAACAAATAAATGAAAAAAACCAGTTCTATCCATTTCATTAAATGATGCATGTCTAATAAATGTTAATTTTTATGTTTAAATATTTATAAAAGTTTAGTTTATATTAATATTGTTTTTAATCAGTTACATAATAATAATCCAATACAAAAATAAATATTTTAATATTTAGAGCCTTATGTCATAGAATTTTAAAAATATTTAAATTTATGTACTCATTTTTATTGCAAAGAAGTATGGCATAATCAATAAAAGACTTTTAATCCTGAAAAATTTACTGCAGTAGATGGAATTCTGTGGGGAAGTAGGATAGAAGTACAAGTCAAAAGAGTAAAAAGAACAATGTAAAATTTCCAACTTGTTTGTGTATTTTCAGTAGCTTTTTTTTGAAGTATAATTTCCATACCATGAAATGCACCCATAGTAACTGTGTAATTGCATATTTTTAGTAAATTTATACAGTTATGCATCATCTCCACGCTCCCATTTCAGACTGTTTTCTGTCATCCCAGAAATACCCGTGAGCCCACTTGCAGTCAATTTGTTTGCATATTTTTTAAATAGATGATGATGGGTACCAAGTAAACTTGCTTTTACTGCCTAAAAATATATAGATGGTATATTACAGAATTTTACACTTGAAACCTATGTAATTTTATTAACCATTGTCACCCCAATAAACTTTAATTAAAAAGAATTAAAATGTAAAATGTTATGAACAAGGCAAAACATGATTTCTAAATAATGGCTCCAAAATTAAGTATGCTGAAGGAACTAAAAATCTGCTGAATGTGAAAAAAAAAATTACAAGGTGGGTTTGTTTTATATCTCATTGACTTGCCCACTCCATATTCTTAATTAAAAAAATAGAAAAGTCCTTCAATTAGATTTCATTTAAAAAAATGAAAATGTTGCTATTTATAATGCATTGGTGATTACATCCTATGTATCTATGTAAAACTATAATAAAAATTTTTAGATATCAACCTAAGAATATGCGAGGGAGGTTCATAGTTAATAAAAAATAATTGAAGGTTACCCAAGCAAAAGTGATTGAAAGCCAATAGTCTACACCATATTACTGACCATTAACTATGTAATAGTCTACTATGTAATGTTTTATATCTAGTATATTTGATCACATAAATTCTAATCAATTTTGTACTTGATTGGTTGATTGAAGTAGTTACTGCATTTCTGACTTTGATCAAAAACCAGGGTTTAAAGTGCATTTTTTTTCTCAAAAAGATGTGTCACCCTGGTCTATACCACAGGGAGGAAGAGCAATAAAATACTTCTTCCAAATTCAGAATGACACAGGATAGATTTTCCAAGTCAAAAGACAATGTCATCAAATTCTTGGATGACAACTAATGTCATGTTTATGTTCTGGACCTTTGGTAATATTTCTGTTGACTTGGGTCTCCTGGGATAATCTTGCACTTTCTTTTTTTTCCCTTTCATTCTTCTTTTGATCTGGTTATTTCTGGTGGTAATCAATTTTCACTGGATAAAACTCTTAGACTTTATGGCCACCAGGTAAATAATATACATCTACTTTTTTCCTTTGATTTAAGGACTAAGACTCCAAACCTCACTTTTAAATCAAGTTCCATATAAATGTATATGCACACACACATACATATGTTCACATGGATACATATGTGTGTCTAAAAATAGATTTTAAAGGATAATTTTGGACTCCATCCTCACATATAACCTTCTCTGAGAGCATAAAAGAACACAATATTTTTTTAAAATCAGGCATAAAACTTGCTTTTATTGCATAAAAATAAAAGGTATGTTTGTTTTATATCTCATTGACTTGCCTACTCCTTATTCTTAATAAAAAAAATAGAAAAGTCCTTCTATTAGTAAAGAGATCAAGGTGTAAGGGTCTACGTCAGCATGATAAAGGTTTCTAACTGTGATTAAGGTTCCAGTCTCATGACATGTGGAATAACCTATGTAATTATATTCCCCTTAGTGCTACGGAAAAGTCCAAGTGACTGTAATACATGCTAACTTAATCTTAGCCACAGAAAATGTGTTTCTAATTTTCAAATTCGGCAATTTTTCAATAAAAGTTGTTGCACTTTGTCTGATCTATTCTCAAAATACGGAAGTGCTTGAAGCCCGACCACCTGCAATAACAGATTACTGCTCTCTAAAATATTACCATACACCTACAATGTAGAGGCGCAAAGCTTTGCTAAAAAAGATCTTTGTTGTTTTTTTCTAAAAGAAAGAAGTGATCCCAAACTAAAGCTGGTTTTCAGCAGCCTCTCTGCTCCCAAATGCGACTGGCATCAAAGTCTAATGAAAACCTGTTTGCGGACACTGGATCCGATCCAAGGTACACCATTGGCATATTCTAGACCCCTTGGGACATGACTCATATAAAAAACACAGGGCTGTCATCGGACGGCTGGTGGCTCAAATAAATCAAATTTACTTTGAAAACTGAGGCATACCAAAATTTTATTAGGTGAAACTTTGGCATTTCTTATAGCCAACTTGCACATATATATTTTTATTACTTACAGCAGTTAAAAGGTATGCTACCAACCATATGCAAAACAAGAAAAGATTGCAGAGTACGTTTTTTACTGGGTGGTAGTAGGAACTACCTTTTTTTTTTTTAAAGGAACCCCAAATAGTAAGTTAGTAATAGGTGGCGTCAAAGAATGCAGCCCCGTGTTTGCATAATTCCCAAGTCCTACGGTACAAATTTCCCCATTGTACCTTCATTTAGCCGACCCCATCACTAGTGTTAAAGAATGACTTTTACCCCAAAGTGATTTCTTGCTCACTAAAACTATCAACTGTACCACACTTCATGGGATGATGACAGATAGTGTTTATAATGTGCATTTATGAGAAACAGACATGAACATACTCAAGTTCTTGATGATCTAAAAGGGATTAAACTTTAAGCTTCAAAGGCCTACTACTGCTTATGCTCTAACTCATACGTTAAGTCAGTTTCAAATTCCAGATTAGAAAAGTTTAGTTTTCTCTTCAGTTAAATCTTAGAAAATTCTTTATTTTCAAGTCCAATACACATTTACCTTTAACTATGTTAATTGATCATCAAAGTTATACCAGAAAATAGGCCCTTGCCCAATAAATAGAGTATTTGCAAATTAATATTCACTTTTAAGGCCACATCTGTCACATTTTAAAAAGTGGTGGCAGCTTATTTTTCTTAAGTGGCAACTGCTACAAGAGTTTTATATGGTGAAGCATGTACTATTGTGTATATGTTTTAATACACACACACACACACACACACATTTTACCATGTAGAACATATGTTTAAATTCGCAAGCTTAGCTCAGAATCTCTCAAAAGATTTAAGTGTACCCACAATGTCCACTTTTAAAATACTGAGTTTTGTGTAGAAGTCATAGAGATTGTTGTTTTAATTAAAATTATAAAACTGGGGTAGATAAATTGTAAATAAATTCAAAAGATGTACATAATCTATAAAAATTGTATGTATGATACGTATTTGTACAAAATCTTCTTGAAATATTTTTAGATATATTCAGCTGCTTTGAGCATTTTAACATAATTCTAGGACAGAGCACTAGCCCCTTTTCCTCCTACAATTCACTGGGCAAGCAGTGGCTGGCATCACAAGGAAACTCTATTTTCTATGTGTTATAATGTGTGTTTTTACTGACTGAAAACAAGCAAGGTCAACGTGAAGGCTCAAATCAACTGTTTTGACTGAATTTACCCATCACTTACGGAAATCACTTCCTCTAAATACAGGTTTGACTAGTAATTTGTCAGAACAGAAATCACTTCATTTAAAATGGTTTAGTGATTTTCACACATAGATGTAGCCTCAATAAAATCTGTGAGAAAGGAAAAACAGTGTTTTGGCCATGGAACGCCAGGGAGAGAACACATCTGTAATCAATGAACAAGTAATTGTTCAAGGCTTATTACCTGCTGAGCATGGTGCTAGAACTGCGAAGAATAGAAAAGAAATATAAAAAAGGGTTCCTGTCCCTAAATTGCTTACAATCTGGTTGAGAATTCATGAACAATCACAGGAATTACCCCTGGAGAAATACAAGACAGTAAGTTGATTCATGCCAAATGGTGTAGCAACATACAGATTTTTATGGAAGTGGGTTCAGTTTGGGCTTTTGGAAGAGCAGGATGTGATGGGGAGAGAAGTCAGAAATGACTGAAAGTAACCACGCAGAAATTGGCCTCACTCCTGGCTAATATTTCTATTCCCCCTTGCAATAGTCTGTTTCTTCTGAACAGATTTCTAGTTTTGACTTCATGATTTATTTTTAAATTTTGTTTAGGACAAACAAAACAAAAAAATAAATAACATTAAAGGTAAATTGTGAACTGGGAAAAAGATTTGTCACATCTTTGACAAAGGGTTAATAGCTTAAGAGGAATTACCAATCAGTAAGTTCAGAGAAACAGACCAATACAACAACAACAAAAAAAATGAGCAAAAGATGATAAGTAGGCAACTGACAGAAGAGGTACGACTGGTCTGTTACCATATAACAAAATATTTAACTTCATTCGTAATTAAAGCTGTGCAAATTAAAATTGCATAAAAGAATGCAATTTTCACCAACCTAACTGGCAAAGAGTAATTAAAAATTACAGCATTTGAAGTTGCTAAAGATTGTGAGAAAGGGGGACATTTGTCCACAGATAATGGGAGGATAAATTAATGTAATGATTTTGGAAGGCACTTTGGTTATGTGTATTAAAAGCCTTAAAATATGTAATACTCTTTGACCTAGAGATTCCATTTCTAGGACATTTTCTTAAGGGAATAATTATGGATTAAGTCTTAAAGATAAGAAGAATTACAGCACTGTTGAAGATAACAAAAAACTTGGAAATGGCACAAAGATCCAAATAACAGAGGATTGATTAAAGTTGAAAGTTAACTTGTGAAATAATATTTAGTGATATGGAAATATGTCCTATACACTAATGTACAAAGTGGATTACAAAACATTATATGGCACACATTTCACATTTTAGAAAGAATATACAGGAAAAAATGAAAAGAGATACATAAATATGTAATCAATGTAATAGTAATGCTCTAGGTGGTGGGAATATAGGCTATGTTCTTTAATTTTAGTTTTTTTTTAAATTTAAAAACATATAATATTTTTGTTATTTGAAGAAATTTACTCACAAAACAATGTCACAAAGAAGAGTTTGAGACTAAATTTATTTGTGCATATTTAAAAATATTTTCTTAGACTATAGTACCAATGTATTGTTATGTATTGTTTAGAAATTCTTCTGGAATTCTAAAAAGTATGCCTTTCCAATAGGGAGTTATGATAATGTCATTTTCTTTTCACTGAAACTTCAGCAAGAGAGTATATTTAATAATTTTATAAGGTAATATTAATTTACTTTTTGAACTATTTTTTGAAATTTTTTTAAAATGCTGCATTTGTACTTGTTTCATTAAAGTGACACCTAGCAGTTTAAATTTTTAAATTATAGTTAATAGATATGAAAGGGAAATATTTAATATATAATTGTACAAAATTTTACCCGTGGTTATTTGTAAATTTAAGAGACTTTTTCTTAAAATGTTCTTAGGTCTGGAGAAATGGAATCAGGAAGAGATTTGCTTAGCATTCTTCGTGTGTGACTTACTCGTGAGATTTTAAAGGGTAACACAAGTCACAAACTGCAAAACTGCTTCATAGCTTTAAGTATAACTCATTCTTGACTATCTTAATTAGCAGAAGAAATAGTAGAGATGATTTCCTGCAATGAATAATCAAAAGCTTTCTATTATTGTCTTTGTAAACATATCGTGCAATTTTTCAAGCAATATGCCACATAACACCAAATACTACTTTGATTATTGGAAGTAGAATAAGTTTTGGGAGCACATAGAAATATGTTGAGTATCTGAGGGAAGTTGTTTTAAATTTTAAATAATTCAAAGGACAAATAAGATAGATTATAGATGAAAAAAAAGTTAGTTGTGCCATGTTTCTTGTGCCAGTTTGGCTCCTGATTCTAACTTGAAGCATAAGGATATGATTAACTTACAGAAATTATTTCTTCTGGAAGAGGGAAAGTTTATTCTCACCCATACTTATTCTGGAAATGGAAAGGTTTTCCCAGACTGTTCTAGTGTGAGGGTTTTTCTTTAGGTTGAATCAGACCTTTGGGCCAAAGTGCTTTATCAACCAGTCAACAGTAAAGCTTTTCTCAGTCATGAAAAATGATTTTTTTTTTTTCCTTTATAAGCATGCCTGGGAAAGGGGGAAGTTTTCTTCAGGTTTAATTTATAAGTTAAAGGGACATTTGCTCCATGAGTAGAATGGTTTTGTTTGTTTCCCATACATTTAAAAAAATAACGGATAGTTTCTGAGGTTTTTGATGAAGGAACTGTGGAAGAATAACCTGAGTTGTGCTTGTGCAAGTAAACAGAGCCCAGCGGCAATAGAAACATGAGCCTTTGCAGAAGGAATTCTCTTTTGTAAACTAGACTCTATGGCAAGTGGTTCCAAACCTCTATCCTGACCTTGTCTCCAGCTTGACCCCTCTTCCAACTCATTAGGCAAACAACTCCTCCTGGTGACAGTTTGGAGCAAATTACCTAGGTGGTCAGATACCGGAGCTGTATCTTTTACTCTATAACCTGACTTGCAACTACAATTGTCTAGAAACTTCACATAACTTTTTTTCCAGGTAGTTCTGTTGCAATTATCATTGCCCCTCCTTCTTCAGCTGCTTTCCCTTCCTCATTAAAGATTTAAGAACAGTCAACTTTGAAGAAGTGCTCATATGGCTGCAGTTTTATTAGTTTTGTAAAAGACAGTGTGTCATACTCATGTTCTCAAGCATTACAAATCAAACTAGAATGTCATTAGCAAACTTAAAGTAAGAATGGTGGTGAGAACACTATACAGGAGTCAGGACACCTATATTCTTATATCTCTCTCACCCACAAACCTTGTCATTAAACTAGTCATTTAGTGAAACTTCTTTGTGCTTCCATTTCCTTCTCTGAAAGAAATATGGGAGATGTGCTAGCTGTGCATAGCTTTTCCAGCTATGGTGGTCTGTGAATCGAAATCTATTCACAAAACTATCTTTAAGAATTATTTTTATTTCTCTTCTTCAGTAAGACAAAGCTTGTTTTTCAGCCAATCATATCAAATGATTACAACCTGATTTGCCATAAAACTTGTCAGTAAATTTGATCATAAAAATATTCTTGAAGATTATTTTAGAAAGCTTATATGCCAGTATTTTTGACTGACTCCTGCTCAGGAAGGAAAACAAAGTTTCTCCAATGGTAAGTATGGGTTTGTTTTATTTTTTCTCCCCCAGAGGGCTCATATTATCGAACAAAGTATTAAGTGGTAAACTCATTTATAGACATCCTCAGAAGGTGAAATAGAAATTGAAATCGTAAATATAGTGTCATTACTGCAAAATAATACAAACTTACTCCATCTATTTGGCTTTCCTGCTTCTTAGAATAAGCAGCTAATTAGATATAGTTGTGCAAGTCAGATATGTTATTTACAATCATTGTTTTTATACATATTCAAATAGTGTTGAATATCAGAATAAAAACCTTATTAATTTCTAAAAAAATCCAAATGGAGAACATTTTTTTTTTACTTTCTGTATAGAAGATTGTTGAGCATTTTGATTGTGATTTAGAATGTACTTTTGATGACTGACAACTTCAAAATTTTTTTCTCTAAATGTTATCATTGTTGTTATTAAATTTATGGAGTACCAGATATTTTCTCCAAAAAAGGAGGTAACTTTACCCACTTATGGTTGCTAAGAAACCCCAGTTTCTTTAAATACCATCCTCTTGACAGATAACCAGCCCAAAATGTGTTGAGTTGTTTTAATATATCAAAACTTGAATAAATTTTACAAACAAATGTGATTTGATTCAATAAATAGGTAGTAAAGCTTCTATTATGAAAAAGATATTATTTCAGTACTGTGTGACATACAGAAAGCAATACATTAAGGTTTCATTTTGGCAAAACAAAAAAAATATAATTGGAGATAAATCAAGGAAACCAAAACGCTATAGCGAAGGCAGAATTCAATAAATGCCAAAATACTCTGTTCTCAGAATCAAAGAGAGAAGTATGCTACCTGGGGGGTTTATCATGCTACCTGGAAGAAGCTACTGAAATTAACTGCTAATACATCCCTTCTGAGGTTGCTATGGAGATGAAGTATTCCAAGTGTCTCAAGGCTGGCTAGATAAGGACATGTTAGAAACACTGAAATTGGCCCAAATTCTCCTTGTGTTACTATCTCCACTTAGAATTCGCTTCCATATCACTAGCTATTGATTGCACTCCTCTTACAAGGATTCAGACAAAGATCAATGAGTTTGTCAATGTGGAAAAGCAAAGTGGAGGAACAACAAGAAGCCAGACTAGAAAGGTAAATTAGACCCACATGATGGAAGGTCTTGAATGCTAGGCTTAGTGTGGAGTGGACTGTATGGCTAATGAGAAGCCAATGAACCTTCTGGGCAGAGTTGCCCTGTCGTCAGCTTTAACAGCAAATGGGCAGCCATGCATAGGCTGGGTTGGCCCAGGGAGTATGCCTGGGGTTCAGAAACAACATGGGAGTCTTTGAATACTTGACCCTGGGTAATAGCAGTGGAAGAGTAAAGGAGGAGGAGTTAAAAGAGACAAGGAGAAAATCTGTAATCTCAATTACATAACAAATAATTCTCAATTATTTATACCATAATTGTTCCTAAAAGGGTTTTTGGAATTTTCTATCTATGAAAAATAGAACCAACAAAATTCTCTGTAGCTCAGGGGTAACTTGAGCAGAAGGCCAAGGAAGAGATAAAACAATCTTGTTAATTTTCTTGATTATTTTTTAAATTTTTTTATTAGCTTTTGATGTTAATAATTGGCTGAGACCTGATTTTTAAAATGGATTTTACAATGAATTATTTTCTGCCTTTAGAAATGAAAAAAAAAAATCATTTCTTAAAAAAAAAATTATTAAATGTAATTCTGTCAAATCAACTATCAAAGATTAGAATTTATGGCTTCAAAAAAAATCAAACTTTTAATAGTACTTTGTCATATATTGGAGTATGACATTTATAGAGTGAAAAATATAGAGTGATATTTATGTTTTTAAAGTTTTTATAATTTTAATTGTTAAATTAAATAGAAATTAATTTGTTTCATTACTTGAAAATTCACTTAATATTTTAAAAATTTCCTAAAAATGTTGACAACCTAAAATGTATTTGGAAAAAATCAAATATGAGTCATAAAGGCCTACCGTCAAGAACTTTATATTTAAATAGGTTTACTTTTCATAGTTATTCATTTTCATACCAAATGCACAACTAATTGACTATGTCACTATGTACACAAGACAAAGCCAGTAGTCCAAGTAAAAAATTTGAGTTACTAAATTAACAATAAAATGATTCTTTCAGATATAGACTTACATGGTTTGAAAATTTTCTCTTAGACTAAATATCTTGTTTAAATAGAAACATTATCAAATGAAGCAATGGTGCCAATAAAACAACACACTGACACCTTACTATAAAAGACTCATCCTAACACAGAAAAGGATTTGAAATTTTTCAGGTGCAAAATAAGAAACATGATGTTTAAAAAGCGATTAATAGGGGGATGAGGGTGAGGGGGATCAAGTGTATGGTGATGGAAGGGGAGCTGACTCTGGGTGGTGAACGCACAGTGTGATTTATGGATGATGTGATGCAGAATTGCACACCTGAAATCTATGTAATTTTACTAACAATTGTCACCCCAATAAATTAAAAAAAAAGCGATTAATAGTAAAAATAGCAACAAGTTAAACTCAAAACCTACTTATGAAGAGGCACAATTAACAACTAAAGTCAAACTTTCTCACACAATCACAGATTTGTTCATTTTACTACACTGAATAAAACATATTCATGCTGTGTATAGCTAATAGGACAAAGGAATCAAAAAAGGTTTATTTTTGAATAATAATGTTTGTAGATTCATTGATAACTGGTCAGGTGACTTAGAGACAACATTGACCCAGAAGATTGTAAGTTAAAAAGAGTTCTCATTGCTGAGTAATACTAATAGTAATAAGCCTTGTTCGAACCCTGAAGAAAAATACTTGGGAGAATCATTATTTACTCTGTAGAAAGTCCCCTAACAAACTACTGGAATTGAAATAATCATTAGAAATAAGTAATATATAATGGTAGCACTGAAGGGAGGCTTTATATCAAGAGTTCCTTCGGAACATCCAGAGATTTAATGATATATTGTTTTATTCACAAAGGTGCTCTCAGATGTGTCAGATGTATAGACCTGAATTACACATATTATTATTAAAATGGCAGTCTAATAAAATCTAAGCTTCCACATTGCCATCTATTTTCAGATTTTTGCAAAAAACACCTTCAGAATAACACTTTCTGTTGTTTCATATCTAATTGCAGTGGCTACCCAAAGAAAGAGTTTTGTCAACAGCTTATAAACTAAAAGAAAATTGAAAAAAAAAAAAAAAAAAAGGATGTTTTTCACTGTGCAAATTTGTCGAAGTGTAGTTTTTGGCTTGAAAATGGCTTACTTAATGAAATTTGTAAAGATTATGGGAAAATATATTAATATGTAATGACAAAGCAAAAATTTCAACTTTAGAAAACTGAGGCTAAAATAATTTGCCAGTGTGTGTCATCACTAAAATAATTTGGATCTTAATAACAACTTATTAACACCAAATAACATCTGTGTATCATTGAGGAAATTCTTCATCAGTATTTTGAAATACTTGATTTAAAAAAGTATGTCAATTGGATTTGAAATTTGTTGTTGTATTCAAGAAACTCAAGTATTATATTTATCATTGAATGAAAAGAGTGTTAGATTTTTAAAACATCTATGTACCATTTATGTTCCTTTGAATTCTGCTCAATGAATATGAAGGAGTCTGTCAAATAGAAAAAAAGTGATAAATATATTTTTGCTATTTACTACATCCTGCTCATGTGAACAAAGTTACTCACAGATAATTTCTATCAAAAATGTGAAGGGATCATCATCAAAGAAATCTTGATTAAAATACATATATAGCCAGTTAAGTCATAATGCTAGCTAATAAAATATTATGTACACTAATGTAAGCTCCAGTTTCTCATTTAAAAATTTGAGAATATTTTATTTGGAAGTTGTATACAGATTCAATATGTAATATCTTCCCTCACATTTGTGTTTTGCTTTTCTTAACATATGTGTATAAGGTGAAGAAAATATAATTTTTTTTTAACTAGGCTCCATATAGAAACTTCCAAAGTTCTCTCCAGTTTACTCTAGTGCACTGTACAAATATAATCATTTTAATGTGACTTAATGTGAATAAGTTTGGGAAGCACTGCCCTGCAGAAATGAATTAACTGATTGTTAGGTTGAAGTAAAGCAAATGGAAAACAAGCCCAAGATCACTCAAAAATCAAAAATATTATCAAGGAGAAAAAAACTGTTGATCTTAGCTAAAGTTGTTTCTTATTTATGAGATTTAAAGAAGCTATGAGAGGAAACATGTTGTCTCCTCAGATATGCGTATAAAGATATTCCAAAAGGCAAACATTCCAATAACACTGATCCTTCTCCAAGTTTCTCTACAGGGGCTTCCAGTGTGCTAATGGTGGAAACCTGTATGGGCATTAGCTGTGGGTTCTTTTGAAGACCACATATAGATTGTCTGAAGTTGTAGTCAGTGACTAAATCTTACACAACTTGAGAGAGTTTTGGTATTTGGGAAAATAGCTTCAAAGCTTCACTCTTCTGGGGACTATCTGGGAACAGGAAGGGAAGAAGCATGTATATACTCTTAAAATAACGTACATCAATAAATCAACATTCATATTAAATTCCTCAACTGAGTGTTGATACATATCAGAATTTCTGTGAACTGTGGAGACACAAAGAATCTTTTTAAAAAATATACTATTAAAATCCCATACAGGAATAGGTCTGAAGTTTTAAATATGTATTCCAATAACTCACATTTCTTAGGGCTACTGTAGTTTTTATCTCATCTACTATTTGAGGATTTTCCAGGATCAATATTGTATGCATCAAATTTCTCCATATTCTTATATGTTTCAAAAAGCCTTAAGAGACAAAATAAAACACATTCCTTTTGATCTAAAATGGCATTTCCTATATAAGAACACAAAACCACAGGAAAGTTTTAAGGCTACTACAATTAATGTATTCAAAGACTATGCAGCTTAAAACTGAACATAATTTCCAATGAAAGATTTCAAAATCTACTGAAAAAGGCAAAATCAAGAGGAATGTTTATATGCTTACAAATAACAGCAAAACTCTATGCTGGACTACGAATAATAACCTAAGAGTTATTGAAGGCATGAGAATAACTTGTAAAAGGCAATTGTAAAGCATTTTGTAAAATGTTATTACCATTCAAATGTTAAATGATGACAACAGAAGTTCTTCAGGGACTGGTAAAAAGCAAACACTGTTGGAAGAGGAACTATAAGGAAAAAGGAAAGAAAACAGAGCGGATATAAAGACCTCATAAATTTAAGAGAGAAAAAAAGACAATTGTGAGTGATAAAAGGAAAAATCTTACCAATTTTATGTCCAATTCCATCCGAAAAAAATAGTTCATTTTTAATTTCAGGGGACTTAAACTCAAATAGGAGAGTCAAAGTCAATCCCTTAAATGACTATGGAGACATTTTTTTCACACATATAAGCAAATATGGAAGAAATATATACTAATTGATTCTACTATTTTACAAGCCTATAGTACAATTGAATTACTATTAGAGAAACAAAGTAAGAAGGGTTCATCATTTCTACATAGTCCTAATAAACAGCTACAATAGAGAAGTCTACACGAAAAACAGAAATACAAGATGTTTAGCAATCTTCATTACTCACTCATCAAAATCAAGCTCTTTGGAAAAGCACCTCAATAATCAAATCTTATTTTCTGAGACTCAAACCTTTTAATAATAATAATAATAAACAACCCAACAGAGTACACCTAATTCTTATCTTTTAGAGCTGCAAAACCAATATCAAGGGGAATGTTTCTGAAACTGGTATGTTTAATCAAAATGAGTAAAGAGGGTCCTTATAAAAATCAAATACAGGTTTTGCCAGTTTTGCAGAATGGATTCTTTACTCTTTCACTGACCTATTTGGCACTTTTACGTTCTTAAGTATTGCTGTTTGGCCTTTTAGAAAGAGAAAGAAGAATACGAATAGAACGTGAATGACGATAGAATGTTTTCTGACTTAATGATTAAGAATGGCTTTTTTTTCAAGATAAAAATAACAGGATTAGGGTCAAAAGATAATTTGTCTGTTTCATTGGCGTGTTTTAACTATTTTACAGTGGTTATCTTCCAAGAAGCAGGACTTCCACCCATAACTAAAGGGGGCCAGTCTCTGGAGAATTGGGATTCGTCCAATGTTTGCGTTGCCTGTTCAATTTCTTCATGTTTTACCAGCTCACTTTTGTCTCCTCTGTAGGGACTGGGTTATCTTGTTCAGGTTTTATATTGACTACGTTATAGGATGACCGCTGAATCCTCATTTCCTGTATGCTATGGAGAAAAAGTGATGAGAAGAAATAGGAGGGAGAATGATGGAAAAAGAAGAGGGTGAGAGAGAAAGGAATCAAAGAGATTTTCTCCTATACAGTCTGCCCCTGAAGAAAACATCTGCCTGATGCTTTACTCTGGGACTCACCTGTGAACGAAATCCGAACTTAAGAGAGAGTGGCGGTGGGGAAGAAGCGCATATTTTCTGAAAATTGAGGAACAAAAGTGAATGCATAAAATTATTTATGCTTCTTCAAAAAGTACATTATATAAACTTTATAGTTAGAAAAAGTCAAAACAATCAATCGCATATGCATATATTTAGGCAGAACTTATAAATATCAGGGTTTGAGTGTAAAGCAACGTGTACTAACTGAAAAGCCACCGATTCACATTGTCTGGAAGAGGAGGCAGAGACAAAGTAGAGAACCATAGAATGATGTTTAAGCATCTTTATCCAATGGAGTAAATTTGTTTGACATGGTTTCAAAATAATCTCACCAATGTTCTTCGCCTTACTAGTATAAAGCTTTGTAGAACTATAAATGAAGTGCTGCCATAGTACTCAGGACCCTTTCTCGCCCTGGATTCCTCATCTCTAGAGTGATGTCTGAGGGCCTGAAGTTTGGACACAGTGGCTCAGGAAGCCTTTGCCCCAGTCCTGCTTTGTGACAGGGCTCTGTGTAAATGGTTTCAGACATGGCTCTGGGACTTGAGGACTTTCTCTAGAGCAAAGGCCATACCTTCCCCTGGCTGCTCGGTTGTAGCTAACAATTAATGTCCGTTTCATCTGCATGATTTTTTCTCATAAAACAAAAATATTAATCTGATTTCTTTGAGGAGAAAACAATGTATCCCTTCAATGAATGATTGCTAAGAAATGCATGGATTCACAAGTCAGGGGGAATCTGTGATGAGCAAAAAGTAACCAAATAAATTCCAGATTAGCAAAGGAGATTTATACATGGGAGGGGACTTCAGGCTGCTTTTAGTCCAGGTAGTAGTGGCAGTGACCATAAAAGAATTCAACTCATAAAATGTACCCTGAATTCCAACTATAAAAAAAGGTATTTGATAATAGACTTTATTTGACAATAGACACATTAAAGGAAAAAGGGGATGAGGAACAAATTACTATCCAAAATAACCTAACATCTTTGTTGAATCAAAGGAAACCCATTTTAAAAGCCATTTATTCTTCGCTCAGCCCCTGGCTGAGGCCACTAAAGCTCTCCAGAGAGAGGCTACCCTGGCCACCTTAGCAATCTGCTTTAAACTTTGCAGTTTAAATTGTATTTATTATATACAAACCCACGTCCTCTGTTACCTTTTCTCTTGTCATTCTCAGTGAAGACAGAACAACTGGTTCACCAAGCTTTCAATGACAACGCATCTCACCTAGTACCACCAAATCAGACACGTGTCTAAAAATTACTGTCTTAGTGTCTACTTTTATAGGAACAATAGCATGCCAAGAGGAGACAATGGCCTCAAAACTAGGAAAAAAACTTTATTTCTTCCACCACTATTGATTGAGCCATGCACATTCATTCAGGGGGCTGCTCACTGGTCTAAGACACCATGAAGCCCAGGAGAACATCGTGGGAGCACGTAAGTTTAAACATCCACATTGACAGAGTAGACCATCTACTTGGTTCTCAAGGGGCTAGCGTTCTCACCTGCTTTTGAAGATTTTAACAGTGTAACAGTAGCTGTTGTTTTCTTTACTATCCACATAAAGAAAGTGGGAACTGAATCTAAAGGGGCAAAAAACTCTTTACATATGGAATCCAGGTGCATTTCTGGTGGGGGAGGATGGCCAGTGAGTTCATTTAAGGTTGAAAGAAAATACTGGGGCTATCTTAATAATAAAGTTAACCTTTCAATCTACTTTTTATTTTTCAAAGTAATATGGGACTGGTGTATAGAAACAATCTAACATAGTTATAAGTGTAATCCAAGTCCATTTATTTTTTAACTTATTAACTCAACCACTTAGTGTGTCATGCAGAAGTTTATGACCCAGACTGGACACCCAAGGAGCCTACATTCAGACTGGGGAGACTGGACCGAGGCTTTAGATACAGTTAAAGAAGAATCCAAACAGAGACAGAATTTAATCCAACAGTGCTAATGGCATTACTCTTGAGATCTTTGTGTTCTTCTTTCCATTCCCATCATATTTAGATTATATTGTTTTACATTAATACAGTCCAGTGTAAATGAGTGCTCCCTTGTGCTATGTTATAGACCTTCCACACTAATAATCGCTGTTAATATTCACTGAGCATGTACTACATGCAAAGCGCTGTCCTGAAAAATGTGCAACTAAATTGCAATCCTATCATTTAGATATTAGGATCATTCCCAGCTGTAATGGGGACATCAGGAAGTGTAGGTGCAACACTATGGTAGGAAGTGTGGCAGCAGTGAAGTATTCAACTGCATCACAGTGCATGGGCATCTGCCTCAGAAGCTACAATGGAGGACAAGTGGAAGAGCCTTCTTCCCCTGCAAGTGGACATACTAAATCTTGCAATAACTTAGGCACTTCCGGCAGATTAGAACTACCTATATCCCTCTGTGAGCTTGCTAATCATTCAAGAGCTAAAATATAGGCCCTTAAGAATGTTTCAGATTTATATGTAGGCATATAAAAGAGAAGTCATAAAAGAGAAACAGCATCTGTATTCAGTCAACCTAGCTGGAATTTACTGAAAGTATAAAAATATTAGGAAAAGCTTTCTATCGATGAACAATCAAGCTCAGCATAATAAAAACTCATTAACAAAAACCTTGGGGGGTGGGGGTAAGGAAGTGAGGTGCAGATTAAAGCCAACCCAAAATATGGATGGGTTGTTGCTGCAAGATGAAGACTGTCTTTGGTATTTAAGAAAAGAAAATTAGTGCAAGTTAGTTAATGGACAGACAGGGAAAACAAAATTGTCCCTTATGTCATCTAATTTTGGATTTTCTATTATTTATTACCATTTGGAGATTTATAACAAGAAAAAGGCATTGGAGAGATTGAGAATCATTAAGATGTAATGATGAGTTTCAAAGACAGCCCCTAATGAAAAGCAGAAATTTTAGAAAATAAAAACCCCAAATCATATTTGTTTAAAATCTATAATGATGTCCTGATTCTTTTGAAGTCCACTGAGCTACAGTATGTGCTTATGTTGGTTGTTGAATTATGATTTAAATTTATGCTGCATTTAGGAGGTTAAATATTTGTTGACTATATGGAAAAATTTAATTGTGGAAAATTGAGGAAAGGTAAAAAAATGAAAATACAAAAATACTCATTAAGATTTACTGTATTGTTATTTTATATATATAAAAAGGGATATGCACATAGTTTCATATATTCAGCTTGGATAAAATATATGTCAGCAAAATATATCAAAATGTCAAGAGTTATCTCTGTAATGTGATTACAGGCATTTAAAAAATTTTTTTTTTAATAGTTCTCTTGATTTTTCAAGAGAACACTGTTATTAGCAGTATATAAACAGAATTTACAAAATACAAATCAAGCTAAACAAACAATAGCTTCTTTTGACTTGAACTGTAAGATTCAGCAGATGTTACATTGGAATTTTAGTAAAGGACATGATATAGTCTCCTGAGATTTTACTGACAAAATAATTTAAATCTGTTAGGATCAGAGAAATTGCAGGTTAAAAAACAGGGCCAAAAGTAAACAAAAGAAAATAATGACATGATCAAGGGCAGATGCTAATGAAAGAGCTGAAGCATCAGTCAACAATAAGTCTTAGAGAATAAAGTTATAGCATAGGTAGCATGTGGAAAATTTAAGACAGGAAAAAGCACTGGTGGGAAATAAAAATGGGAATGATAGGGGGAAAACCTAATAATTAAGGACCTTTGTGCAAAGTATTGTGCTGGGCTCTTTCATGTATTATTTACTATTCACACAAAATCGTTATTACTAATTAACAGATGAGGAAATTAAGAGTAATAAAAGACATTGAATAGTAATACTGACATACATTGACATTTATTTGGTTAAATATAATCTGAAAAATAAAACCTATTGATAGTAGGTATCTAATGAACAGGAAAGAAAACCATAGAAAATAGTGTGCTACACGTTCACAGAAGTGTGCTATATAACGAAAGGAAATACTCAAGGTTTTTGTGGGGTCTTTTTGTTCATTTGTTTGTTTAGTGTAGGCTCCACACATTACACTTAATAACAAAGGCATAAAGACAGTTTGCCCCTCTTCCTACAAGTATGATGATATTATGCCTGGAGCACTGTATCTCATTATAAGAGATTTATTCTAGTAAAGACAATAAGGTCCATGAAAATACTAAAGTGTGCACATGGTAAGCCTGCCTAAATGATCATTCGGATGAGTCATAACATATATGAAAATCATAAGCGCTTGGGGGAAATGATGTGGCCTGATCTAAACAGGACAAGTAGGATAAGTGGGATAAAAATAAGGAAAGAAAAAAAAATAGGTCAAATATCAATAAAAACTTTTCAATAGTGGGAACTATCAAAACCAGAAGATTTGTTCCCAAAGGGAATTCATGATTGTGGAAGATTTAATACTTGAGCGAGTCAACATGAAAGAAGAACTAATCGAGAACAGTTTTAAATTTTATGCTTCTATAGATTCATTTGTAAATAAACTATTGAGCAATGATGCCTCATTTATTCATCAGCATCAGAGAACAAATTGTTCCAGAGAAGTCAGTTCCCCAGATAATACAAGCCTCTCAATAGGAACATATTTTTCTTTAATTTCTATCTCTTTAATGGAAAATTATTTAAATTGCATTACTTCGATCCTTGGCTTCTTAAACATTAGAATACAGAATTATGATATGTGAAGGCAGAAGTACGTATGGAAAGGCCTCTGGAATGTGGGCTCATGACAACCAGAGGTCCAGTCTTGGCTCACAGAAAGTAGCTGTGACCTGGAAGATGGTGTACCACTCTGGGTTGTTTTTTTTTGTTTGTTTTGTTTTTTTAAATATCTGTAAATAAAAGTACAGGAGAAGACGATCCTTAAAATTCCTTCATTTAAACACTCTAATTCTGGAAATCTACTTCTTTATTGCATTGTAATATTATGTGTCTGTATATTAAATATTTTAGACACCCTTTTCAGCCAATGGACCTTAGCCAAGGCTTTATGTAAAGTGTTATACTCAGCAGTGAATAAAAGGCATGTGGCTCGATAACACTTTTCCTTGATACTCAAAAGCTTCCTCACATTGTTTTTAAAAGGATCTTCATGTTCACAGGTAGGCACCTAAAATTGAGGATGCTGGAAATCTGATTACCAGGTAAATGGGACTAGACAGTAGTCCTATTTTGAAGGTCAGGGCATAGATAATAATACCTACTGAGTACTTTCTAGTGTGTATCAAGCTCTGCTGCGCACTTTCCATGCATATCTCATTTACGCTTTCTTATGAGACAGACACTGTTATTACTTTCATTTTATGGATCAGGAAACTGAGGTTCAGAAAGATTGAGTGACTTGCATGGTCAGGTTGCTAGTAACCTAATATTTGGTTTCCAATCAGGCAGTCTAACTTCAGAGCCAATGTTCTTAAACACTAAGCAGTACTTACTCTGCAAATGCAAAATTATATGGGGTTAAGTTAGAATCTGTGAGTTAAATCTATTTCCATTGTTTTGCAATTTCATACAACGTACAATTAGCATTCTTGTCCATGTCTCCTCATTTACATGTGCATATATTTTTCCGTGATAGGTAATGAGAAGTTGGGTAAGTGGGTAAGGGGGATGTTAGCATTCTAAACTTACATGTATGATAACTAGAATTTATCATTAATTCCTTGTGTAATTAAGCATAAGTACACTTTTTAAGAGATTTATTGCGATATAATTCACATACAATAAGCTGTGTAATAAGTTTTGACAAAGGTATATGCTTTGTCACCACTATACTCAAGATAATGAACATATCCATCCTCCCAGAAGTTTCCTTCTCATCTGTACAGTTTCTCCCTGCCATCCCCTGCCCCTCTACCAGGCAACCACTGATTGGATTTCTGTTACAATAGATGAGTTTATGTTTTCTAGAATTTTAAATAAACAGAATAAACGATCTGTACTTTTTTTGGTCTGGATTCTTTCACTCAGTATTATTTTGAAATCCATCCACATTCTTGTATTTGTCAATGGTTCATTTCTTTTCATTGCAAAATAGAATCTTATTGCATGGATCTACTACAGTTTGTTTAGCCATTCACCTGGTAATGGAGATTAGGTTTGCACCAGTTGTTGGCTACCACAAGGAAGGCAGCTGTGAACATTTGTTTACAGGTCTTTGCATGCACACATACTTTCATTTCTTTTGGGTAGATAGATACTGGAGTGCAATGGCTGGCTTCTATGATATATATATATATATATATCAAAAAAATGTATACACAACTTGTATTCATCTTTTGTTATTGGTGTATATGGAATATTAAATTTTAATACAGTTTTTTTCTTCTTAAAATGTGCATACATTGCTGGCTCTCTCTCTCTATATATATCTATGTATAGATAGAGATATAGATACATCTATGATATCTGCATCTATAGCTATCTATCTATCTATCTATCTATCTATCTATCTATCTATCTATCTATCTATCTATCTATCTTATATAACTTTTTAAGAAGCTGCCAAACTGTTTTCCAAAGTGCTTGCGCCATTTTCTATTCCCAGCAGAAGCATGCAGGAGTTCCAGTTCCTCCATATCTTCATGGACTTGGTATGATCAGTCTTTTTAATTTTAGCAATTCCAATGGGAATGTAGTAGTATCTCATTATAATTTTAATTTGCATTTCCCTAATGATTAATGATGTTGAGTATCCTTTTATGTTCTTTTTTGCCATCAATATAGTAACTTTAATGGTTCAAAATTTTTATTCATTTTTAAAACTTGGTTGTTTATTTTTTTATTGTTTTGAGAATTCCTTATATATTCTAGATAGAAGTCTATATCCAATATATGATTTGCAAATCTTTCTCCCAATTTGGGATTTGTCTTTTCATTCTCTTAATATCTTTTGAAGGCAGAATTTTATAATTTTGATGTAGTTCAATTCATCATTTTTATCTTACATGAGTTGTGTTTTAGTGTACAAGTATTTAAGAAATTTTGCCTAACTCTAGGTCACAAAGATTTTCTCCTATGTTTTCCTGTAGAAGTTTTATAGTTTCAGCCATTGCACATATGTCTACAAGTTTTCTGTACATGGTGTGAGGTATGGTTTGAAATTTATTTTTTTAACATATGGATATTCAATGGTTGAAATATCGTCTGTTGAAAACTATCTTTTATCCACTAAATTGCCTTTGCACCTTTAAAAAAAAAAATCTCAATTTGGTTCCATTGGTCTATTTATCTGTCTTTATACCAATATCTCTGTGTCTTGATAACTATGGCTTTATAATAAATCTTGAAATCAGGTAGTAATGCTACTCCAACTTTGTTCTGTCTTGAAGTTGTTTTAGCTATTACATCTCCTTTGCATTTCTATATGAATTTTAGAATAAGCTTGTCATTTTTACAAAAAAGACTGATGAAATTTTGGTTGAGACTCTATTAATATACAGGTTAACACGGTGAGAATTGACATCTTAACAATATTGAATCTTCTGACCTATGAACACAGTATTTAAATCTCCATTTACATAACTCAATATGCTAAAATTTTGTTAAGAACTTTTTATATTTGTGTTCAAGAGGACTATCAGTTTATAGTTTTCTTTCTCTTGATGTTTTTGTTTTTGTTATCAAGTTAATGTTGGTTTCACAGAATGAGTTGAGAAGTAGCTCCTCTTCTTAATATTTGAGTTTGTATATAATTTATTTTATTTCTTGATTAAATGTTTGCAGAATTCAAAAGTAAAGTCATCTGGGCTTGGAGTTTCCTTTGTGAAAATGTTTTTAATTATAACATCAATTTCTTTAATTCATCTAAGGGTATTCAGGCTATTTTCCTCGAGTGAGCTTTGGTAATTTTTTTTTCAAAGAATTTGCCCACTTCATGTAAGTTGTCAAATATATTGGTGTAAAGTTGTTCACAATATTTTATTCTAATATCTGTGGAGTCTGTAGTATTGACAACTCTTTCATCCCTGATATTGGTAATTTGTGTTTTCTCTTTTTTTCCCAGATAGGTCTGTCTAGATAGGCTTATTAACTTTATTGATCTTTTTAAAGAAGCAGCTTTTGGTTTTAATGATTTTCTCTTTCTGTTTTCTATTTCATTTGACTTACATTTCAATCTTTATTATTTTATTTCTTCTGCTTACTTTGAGTTTAGTTTTTTCTTCTTTTTCTAGTTTTTTGAATTGGAAGCCAGGTCACTGTTTTGAGGTCTTTCTTTTTATCTCATATAGCCATATTGTTGTGTTTCTTTTCATGCCTGGAAATTTTTGACTGGATGTCAGACACTGTGAATTTTATCTTGTTGGGTACTGAATTTTTTAAAATTCTTATAAATATTCTTCAGCTTTGTTCTGGGATGCAGTTAAGCTATTTGGAAACAGTTCGATTGTCTCAGGTCTTATTTTTATGATTTATGGGGCCACACCAACATTTATTCTAGAGTTAGTTATTTTGCACTACTGAGGCAATAACTTTCTGAGTATTCTACCTGATGTCCCACAGATTGCTAGTTTTTCCAGTCGGATACATCGGAGCAGGCACTATTCCAGGTCCTGAATGGGCTCTAGGCACTGTTCCCTCTAATTATTTAGAGCAATTCTTTCCCTAGTATTGGGTCTCACATGCATGCATTGATCGATACTGTACTCAACTTCAAGGGTAACCCTCAGAAAATCTCTGAAATTCTCTTTCCTTTCCAATACTCTGTCCTGTGAACTGTAGTCCCCTTCAGATTCTTTTCAGATTCTCAATTTCATTTCCTCAATTCAGGGCCTCAGTCAGCCAGGCTCTGCCTATCTCCCTGCATTGTAGCCTGGAACCACCCTTGAGCCAGAAAGCGAGGGCCATCATGGGGCTCATCCAACTTGTTTCCTGTATCAAAAAAAATATTCTGCTTCCTTATCTGATGATATCCAATATCTTGAAAACTGTTGTCTAAAATATTTTGTCTGATTCTTTAATTGTTTCAGCAAGGAAGATAAATCTGGGACCTGTTGCTCTACACTGGCCAGAAGAAGATATAAATATACTTTTAAAAATAATGAAAGCCTGACCTAAAAATTAGTTCATACTAAGAGTGAGCAATCATTGTGTAGTAGATCTTATTACTATTTGCATGTATTTGGTGCCACTCTTTCTGGGAGGACTTTAAATTTCTCTTGATTGAGCTCAGGTATGTCCTTGTGACATGCACCAATAAAAACTGATTGGAAGCGTCATATGTCATTTTTCAGCAGAAGTTTTAAGAGTCAGCCTATAGTTTGCCATGTTCTCCTTTGTCTCTGCCATAGTGGCTCTCCTTGTCCCAAAAGGAGGTGGCTCCTTCAGCTTAGACCCCAGTGTGAAATAGAACCTCAGAAGACTTAGGGGGGACTTCAACCATTTTGTTGCAAGCCATGTAGCCTACCCTGATACATACTATAAGGAAGGGACTGGTTTTAGTTTCCAGAGTATCAAATAGTTAATTCTATCTAATTCAAAATCTTATTCCATGCTCATTTAACTTAAGAGAGAGTTGTGATTCCTTAAGAGCTATTCATTGAGTGTCACTGCATGCCAGGACTGTGATAGGCTTTGAGAACACAAAGACAAGAACAAAAAGGACATGTTTTGTTTCCTCAATCACGCACAGTGTAGGGTTGGGTGTAAATGAAGAGACATTTACAATTAATGGAGTATGCTTTAATTGTGGTGAACAAGGCTTGATGTGGAAGCCTACAGGGGGCCTTCTTTATCCAATCTGTTATGGTTAGTTTAGGCTTTCCAGGGGAGGAACAGCTGAGATGAGTCTAAAGGAAAGTGCGGAGTTGAGCTTGTAGAAAAGGGAGACAAAATCATTCCTGGTATAGGAAACAGCAACTGGAGTTGGCTCCATGTTATGTGTAGGCTTGGCATATCTAAAAACCAAATAAGAAATGAGGCCAGATGAATAGTTCTCTCCTTGAGTTATCTCATAAATTTATTTTACTTCTACAAATATTTATTGAGCATAACACCTACTAGAGTAAAAGCAACTAAGATGAGACAACTATTTCCCACAGTCTTAGAATGTAGACCCTCTAAAATTAATAAACAAATAGAAGCATTAAAGAGTTACTTCTGCCCAACTGTAAGCCTATAAGGGTATATAATATGAAAAGAAACAAAGGAGGGACCAACTGTGCTTGGTGGGAAGGAGTGGTACAGGTATCCCCCACTTTTTGAAAGTTCACTTTATGCCAGTTTGCTTTTATGAATGACCAACACGAGTGTAATGTAGTAATCCCCAACCCTTATCTACAGGAGGTACATTCCAAGACCCCTAGTGGATAGCTGAAACTGTGATAGTACTGAATGCTACATATAGTATGTTTTTTCTTACACATACCTATGATAGGATACTTAATATAACCAATGCCATCTTACAAAGCAAGCTAACTGTCAGTTCACCTGAGGAGATGTGAACCTACATCACCTGAAAGGAATATTCTTGCATAGTGGGCCCTTTAATTTGTTTACTGCTTTGGATTATACAGGTCTTAACAAACACGTGCCATACGGCTATAAGCCACCTGTGTAAGTACATGCCACTTGGCTATCTGTAACAAGCCCCATATCTTTTGGGTGTGTAAATCCATCACCTTGCTTCCAGGTAAGATGCAGCTTCTGTCTATAAGGTCCCTTAATAAACTCTTTTTATTTTTTAAAACAACAACAACAACAAAAATTTATTTTCTCCCATCAAAAAGAACAGAGAAACTGACTACAATAATTCTCTGTGCCAGAAAAACAATGCACAATTGTTGCATTATATATATATATATTTTACACACACACACACACACACACACACACACACACACAGAGATGGAGAAGGAAATGTGTTTCATTCTGTTTCTTGGTGAATATTGTCATATTATTAGGGACTTTACAAAAGAAAAAAGGAAAGGAATTTAACTCCAGGATTGAGAATTCATCAGATCAGCTCAAAAATATAATCAAGCACCCATGATATTCTCATAGTTTGCTGTCATCTTTAGGTCTCAGTTTTGTCTACAGGCTGGGTTCTTCATGGTATTAAAGACTTAGCTATGTGAAACATCACCTCAAAGCAAGTACAAAAAATGATGACAAAGAGTGGGCATCTAGTCCTTATGGCTTTAGAAGAGTCCCTCAAAACGACATCCTTGAAGTGGGGCAACCATAATTGGTTTAGGCCTGTCAACCTCTCCTCAAACACGTGGCTGTACGAAAGAAGTTGAATGTCTAAGCACAACTTCCTGCTGGCAGGAAGGGGACAGAATGGCTGTTGAGTAGACAACCTGTGGGATCTGCTACTGTGTTTACTTAAACTCTTGATGTAATTCTGAAGTTGCCAGCCTGTTTCTTCAGTCTTTCTGCCCTTGGAAATTTTTCTAATAGGACCTACTTGAGGATACAAAACATAAAGTATCTTATTGATCACATAAAATGTTAAGCAGAACCCAAGGGTTGGCTTGAACATAGATCAGGCTAGAAGGGAATTTCTGAAATTTTGTAAAGTAAGAAAGAAGGTAGAAAACATGTAAAATTAATGAATTTTTATATCATCTTCCTTATAAATACAGAAATCAATCCTTGAAGAAATATGCTTAGGACTTGCAAATAATTTACAGGAGGAAAGCAGTTTGGAACAGTCCTTCCTTTAGGACTGCAGATGTTCCAACTCAGAAATGAAACAAAACCTTGAGCAAAATATTTGGTTGAGAAAATTTCCTCCCTTCTTCACTAGAGCCCTTTCCACACATTGAAAGTATCAAGGATCATTTCTCATATGAGAAAAACTTAAATAGTGTTCCTACATCTTTTTAAAAGTATGAACTCATGGTACTTTAGATGCCATGAGATGCCTTATGAGATGTTCCCACAAAGGCCAGAGCTCCAGGTACCATGTGAATCATACAAGAGAGTCATACGTTGGGCTGTGAGTTAGGGCAGGAGGATCTTCAAGGCAATTTTTATCTCTAAAACAATTGTTATTTTATACTTTCCAATTTCTCGGTATTTTGCGATCCAGCACAGGCCTCATAATATTTTTGAAAACAAAAAGCAAATAGACTTATCAGATATAAGCTGGGTGAAATTTGCAAACACTGTTTAATGAAAGAAGCTAGATAAAAGAGAATGCGTACTGTGTAACTCCATTTATATTGTGTTTCCCTGAAAATAAGACCTAGCCAGACAATCAGCATAATGGGTCTTTTGGAGCAAAACTTAATATAAGACCCAATATTAGATATATTACATTACATTATATTATATTATATATTATATTATATTATATTATATTATATTATATTATATTATATTATATTAGAAAGACCCGGCCTTATATTATAGTAAAATAAGACAGGGTCTTATAATATTAATTTTTGCTCCAAAAGACGCATTAGAGCTGATTGTCTGGCTAGGTCTTATTTTCAGGGAAACACGGTATGAAGTCCAAACCAGATAAAACTAAAGTGATAGCGATCAGAAAGTGGTTGTTTGAGGTGGAAACGGAGTGGAAAGGGCCACGTGGGAATTTTATGGGGTACTTGAAATGTTCCATAAATTGTTTAGGGTGGTGGTGACACAAGTGGATACAATTGTCTAATTGTCTTCAAACTGGAAACGATTTCCATACATTTTATTGTATATAAATTAGGCCCAAGCCAAAAAGAATCACGCTCCTAAAGAAGTCATCAATCTGAAAATATTCTAAAAATATTTGTCTCAGGTTAATGTATACTTAGGATTAAAGCAGGTAATGATTTTAAAGACATATTACATAAATGTCTATTTTCTAAAATTCTAAAAAATTATTTGCTGAAATTATTATTTTTTTCCTACAATCTTATATCTAATATCTAATAGCAAGCAGAATATCATATACTTCATATAGCATTCTATAAATGCTCACTACCCACTGACATACAAATACAAAAAAAAAAAAGAGAAAGGGTTCATTTTTTTAGTGTCTAGACTTTACATCAGCTTGCTTGCTCAGGAGATATTTTTATACTGTGAGAATCACATATTTTCACTTTGAAGGCATCTCTGTCATAAATTTGCACACCCCGAGCATGTCCTTAAGCAAAATACTGGTCTCTGCCTGACACACCCAATGTCGACCTGGTGCAGAGAATTTCTTTGTAATGGGTATTTTTGTAACAAGGAAACAGGAGAAACAGCCAAAGAGAAACAGGCACTTGTTGAAGTAATGGGAGAGAGTTTTTCAGGCACTTCTTAGTCCAGAATGTGTTTTAATTCCATCCAAAAATCAAAGAGGTTACAGAAACCCCTCCCAGCACAGTGCAGATAGATGAAAGATAACTTCACAGAGCACAGGGGAGAGGTGACAGGACTCTCACAATGCCTGCACTGTCTGCATTGCTTGTATTCAGGAGCTGGGCACCAAAATAAAAATGACAAAACTATGCAGACCAGAACCCTGTGTATTTGTTGTACTAGAAGGCCGATTCTGTAAACCCTCGACATGGAGCAACTGCAGCCCAAGAAACTTTCTGTATAATTAGAAACAAGTCTGCTACCAAATGGACCACAGAATTCACCAGAGTGTGGTACACATGGGTAAAATGCATCTAGAAGACCCAACGGTAGGGCAGCCGATGAATGCAAAGATATAAATGCAGGCGTGCTGGAAATTTGTTTCTAGTTAAGAAATTTACCCTAGGTTTTGATGGAAAAATTGCTCATTAACACCAGCTGACACCATAGTTTACACCTGAAAATTATTTACTACATATGGTTTATTCTATAGCAGGAATTTTGTTCTTCTTGTTTATTTTCTTATCTTTATAATATGGCTTGAACTAATATAACCACTACAGCTACTGTCAGGAGATGACCTACTTTCATAGCAGTTTGCATTTACTGTTTTGGAGCCTCCAGTAAGAACCTCTTAAAAGACACAGGACAAAACCAGACCATGTGAGGCTCTATTGCTGATGATATGTTTGTTCAGTATATTCTTGGCTTTCCAAGCAGAGACATAAGGATACTGAAAAGTCAGTTCTTAAATATTTCCACTGGCAGGTTTTTGACCATTTTTATATTCTTATCATGGTCAGCAGGTAAATAAACATAGTTCATAATCACACAATGGTCATTTTCTTCACTAACACCTAATGTTGTTTTGCTAAATATTCATCTGTGAATGACTGTTTATATTAGCCATTAAGTAAAGATACATACACAACCGCCCGTCTTTCCAAGTACAGGCTAACCATCTTGAGTTGAAACAGGATGAGCAGTATAAACAGAATGGCATATAAAGTGTGATACAATATACAGAGGACAAAGTATGCAGAAAGGGTAACTGATTAATAAAACATGGCTGGCCTTGATTTAGTTTATAAGAAACTTAAGACATTTATCAACATCTGTCTGAACCCAGTTCCAGTCTCTTGGACTCTGTTGTGGATAAGCTGATTAATAAAAGATGATGCCTTAGGAAGGAAGCTTAGATCTTTGTAAGCAATGACAAAGGAAAAGGCAGGGCTGAATCTACATATGAAAGGAAATTGTGAAAGTAAACTAGTTTACCACTATATGCCTGGCTGCCACTTTCCTATAACATTTCATCTCCCTCCCATTGGCTCAAGTCTGGAAAAATAAGGAATTTCAAAAATTAAGTGTGGAATTAATTTACAGGACAGATTGTAGGTTTTTTTTTTTTTTCTCTGAAATATAATCCGGTTCCCTTGTGGCTTCTTCCTCTTGGTGTTCTTAACTTTGCAGCTTTCCGTGTTTGTTTTTCATTTGTATCCTTGATCTTTTAGTCTTTGCTTTCCTCTTAGCTAGAATAAAGCACTAGTATTGAACAAGTGCCTCCTTTTGCCAGCTGATAAACAGTTGTTGCCCACTGAACATTGCACTTAGGAAACAATCAGTGTCCTGTGTTCTGTCTTCTGGTTGATCATTCCTTGAACCACCTTCCACCTAACATGTTTAAATCTGTCACTTTGGGATTTCTTCATTCAACATCATGACCAAAGACTTGGAGGTAAAACAGAGCAGTAAAGGCACTAATGCCTGGGAACATACAGAGTTGCCAAAACATCCCATTATCTCCTAAAGGGCCAGGACAAATTTTAGGAGGAGGTCCAGTAGGTGATGGTGGGAATTAGAATCGTCACATTTTTTATGCACTGCATGGAAATAAATGTCTGCCTAAACACTAATTAAGGAAGCACAAAAAAACTAAAGTTACATGATCAGCATATTTCATTAGTAATGAACAAATAGTAAACTTGGGAAAATTTTAAACTCTTTATAACTCACATCGTTATAGTATGGGAAAGCCCGGGTCAGTCTGACGGTAGGCTCCATTGTCTAAAACTCAGTTTTACATCTGTGTCTAGTTTAGATTGGATATTTCATAAGAGTCCAAACAAATAATTTGAGGAGGAAAATCGGTGGGGGTGAGGTTAATGCTGAGTGTGGGTCCACTTGAAGACTTGGAGTGCGTATCCATCACCTTGTCCATCCATATTCATCTAACCAACTGACTAGTCCCACAAGTACAACTCTTCCTTGTGCTCTATGAAATTATTTGGGTCGAATTCACAGTATATCAGTAAAAACAGAAGCAAAGGTCAGGAAGAAAACAAAGAAAAATATTCTAAACTGTTAGCTGCTGAGATCTGAGAACATTATGATGTTCTGATTATCATGTTGTAGGACTTGTACTCTGAAACTAAAGATTTTAATTTATATAAAACTTTTATGTATAAATAAATTTAAAAGACACGAAGAAGCAGCAGCCAAAGTCTCACCAATGGGACTGTAGGAATCACTATTGCAAAATTGGTTTATAAATCAATCTAAGGAGTCTAACAGCCCAGAGCAAGAGGAAGGCAGGAAGCCAGGCGACCAATGTCTATTATAGGGAGTTTCTGCTATTTTTGACATTCCTATTCCCTAGTTAAATGCAAGTGGTCCAAGAATTCTTCTTTTTAAGACTTTTTTTTGCTTTGTAATCTGAAACAGTCCTTCACAAAAGTCAGTAACTTGCCATGCCAATCATGAGGACGTGATAATATTAAATAATTAAAACTAAGTAAATACGATTTGCTAAGGCTTTGATTTGCATGCATATGCATATGTATATGGGTATACATATGTGTACTCATATATGAGAGAGAAACTATCATTATAGCTCATATATATGTTACCCGAAATTAATAGTGTCATGTGAAGTTGTGACAGAGCCTACATACTGTTGCTGTTTCTTGTGGAGGTATGTGTGTGTGTGTGTTCTTGTTTGAGCAGCTGCTGACAGGAGCTGGGGAACTGAGACTGATAAAGCTGCAGGAGGGCTGTGCAGGCATAACCTTTACTTCATGCAGGAAAAACCACTATAAAATGAGAATCGGGCCAGGCTGGGCAAAGCTGAAGCACGACTGTCCGGTAATGTCCAACATGTGGTGTTATTTAAGGCTGAATCCCCCAGGGCCTGGGAACAGTACTGCTGTTAGAA
This sequence comes from Rhinolophus ferrumequinum, assembly GCF_004115265.2. Lineage (NCBI taxonomy): Eukaryota > Metazoa > Chordata > Mammalia > Chiroptera > Rhinolophidae > Rhinolophus > Rhinolophus ferrumequinum. The sequence goes on from NC_046286.1 coordinate 43,164,769, forward strand.
TATCGTGATCTGACGAGACTGCCCTGCTGGGGTCAGAGAGGGAGACCACACTCTTGTGGGTGAGAGGTCAGATTTCTCCTGAAGGGAGGGGCATTTGTACTCCCAGGCATCGTGGGAAGTAGGATCCTGGGTCAGGAAATTGGGACTCCAAAAGGAGTCTTAAACAGGGTATTCCTTGAAGTCCAAGGTGTGTCACCTGTGTATCTATTAATGTCGTTCATGCTGGATCAGAAGCAATTGTGAACATTCTGTGATTCTGACGGATGTGCAATTCCAGGGCTCCTGCACACACACATCACCCCATGAACACATAAGTCACTTGCAACTTCCTTATTCCTGAGGGTCCTGAAGAGGATGCATGGCTTCACTATGGTATCATGGGGACAGCGGGTAGACAAGAAAGAACTTAGCAATGACTTGGGTTCTGGTTCTCGCAACACCACTTATCAGCATTTCTTGACTAAACCACTGCTGCTCCCTCCATTGATTCATTGGTAAAAGGAAGAAAACAATATTTGTCTTTTCTATATTCCAAGCATCTGGTGAGGATGACATAAGAGAAAGGATGTGAAAGTGATCAGTGAACCATAAAGAATTATTCACTTACATACCCTCCTGCCTCAGCTCTTTGCACTAGCTTTCCCTCTGCCTGGAAGATTCTTCACCAGATATCCTAATGGTTGCTCCCTTACTTTCTTCAAGTGTCTGCCAAATGTCACTTTATCAGAGAGGCTTTCTCTGTCTGTTTTGTAAAAAAAATAGCAATCTTCCCAACTCTACTGCATTTGGCACTTGCCCTAACCCTGCTTTACTTTTCTCCAGAGCCCTTCCCACCATCTGAAATATATATTTTGGACGTTCTTTGATTGACTCCATAAGGAAGAGGATTTTTCACTGTTTTGTTCACTGCCATCTCCCTTGTGTGTAGAACAGTACCTGGGACATATTAGGCACTTAATAAATATTGTTAAATAAATTAATGAACTAACTTATTATAAGATATTATTAGAGGTACCCAAGACTCCACAATATAAATATATCCCAAAGTTAAAGAGAAATTATTTGACTGTTACACTCATTCAAATGCTGGCATTATATGAACTATTGACAAGCCTGTGATGAAATTCAGAAATATCTCTAGATATTTGTAAATATGTAAATAGACTCTATATGTAAATAGACTCATAGACATTTTCCCTGGCCTGAGAAATTTTGAAGCATGATTATAAGAGCCTTCAATTGATGTTTGACTTTTTCCTGTTTTTCAAGCCGTTAGGACGCAAGGACAGAAAGTGCATCAGCAGGCAACTCTACAAGGTTCCTTATGAACAAAAGTTTCCTGCAGGTCTAATAAAAAGATAACAAGCAAAGTGTATTCAATTTCTCTTTTCACTGCCTTGTTTCCTTAGACTTGGTGCCTGAGTTTTTCTGTCTTTCTCCAGATTTCTCTGGGAATCCTGACTGTTGTAGGTGACTTTTCTAATACAATGCAATGTATACAGAGGGTATTTTATTCTCCAAAACATTGGTTTTAAAACTTGGTTTTCCTGAAAGTTAGAAGTCACTGACCTTCTGCTATGGTGCCTGTCACCTCTCTGATCTTATCTCCTAGCCTCTCCTCTCCTCCTCTCGTTCCACTCCAACCACACAGGCCGCTTTAAACATACAAAGCATGTTCCCACCTCAGAGCCTTTGCTCTGACTATTTCCTCTACCTGGAACTCTCTTCCCAGAGATATGTACTTAGCCAGTTCTCTCACTTCTTTTAAATGTTTGCTCAAATTTAACTTCCCAATGTGGCCAATGCTGACCACCTTACTTAACCTTGTCAACTGGTCTCCACTTGCTTCACAGCCCATCCCCCCAATACAGCGTTCCTGGTTCTCCTAACCCTTCCTTCTACCTTCTCTTTTTTCCCATAGCATTTATCATCTTCTGATTCACTGTATAATTTACTATTCATTTGCATTTATTGTTTATTGTCTGACTCCCTCCTTCTAGAACATAACCTCTATGTTCTAGAGTAAGGATTGCTTCTCCCTCTCCTCCCATTTCTGTACTCCAAGAATCTAGAGCAGGACTACACACAGAGAAGGTGGTCAAAAAATAGTGTTGAATGAATGAGTTGACTTTAAAGATGAGTGAAATGTTTTGCATATCTCTGGCTTTCCTTGTCCTGATTAGTAATTTTAGGCATTCTGTAATTCTATTTTTTTTTTTTTGTAAAATATATGATATCTAATTTGTTTCTGTTTGCCCCATAAGAACATTGTGCTACTGGAGCAATATTTCTATTCCACAAGCATGAACTGAAAACCTACTAGAAATCAGGCAATTCTGGTTCTAGGCAAGAGTGATCTAGACATGAATAAGACGTAGTCTCTAGTTTTAAGAAGGCAGACAGAAATAAATGTAATTCAGTATCATAAAAGTAATAGTGGAAGTAGACTCAAAGTAAAGAGACAACCGATGGGGAGAGATCCAGAATCTTCACATGAGATGAGGAGTAGGGTATCAAAGAAGCCTTCCCTGAAGAGGTGATGTTTAAGCCAAACAGGTTTGCTCAAGATGAATCAGACTTGGATAGACATACAGAGTAAGGAAGGTCATTCCAGGAGGAAGGAAGAGCATTAGTGAAGCCACCAAGCAGTGCAGTACCTACAGGGATGTTTAAGCTCAGTATTGCTGTGCAGCAACATACAATGCAATTGGTTCTTTTTTGAAAAATAATAATAACAATAACAGCGATACACAGAATGCTTATGTGCCAGGCAGGGCTTTAAGTCTACACATTAGCACATTCAGTCTTCCCTGCATCCTTTATAACATAGGCACTATTATTATTCCTATTTTATGGATGAGGAAACTGAGGCACAGAGCAATTACTATATAAGTTGATCAATACCACTTAGGCCTTAAGAAAATAGGATGCATTTTTTTGTTTGTTTGTTTTTTATTAATGCAGTTTTTGTTTTCACTAAAGCAACTAAATCAAAGTCTGAGCTGACTGCATCCAGGCCTGATATACGCAGAAGAGAGCAAGAAAAAGTAATTGGTGATTAAAGGAAAAGAGAATTAAAAAAATAAAGTCTTTGAACTTAGTGTCATTTAAAGCAAAACTATTGGGTTGTTGTTATTGTTTTAGCGATATAAGGACTTTTAGTGCTTTTAAATAGAAAGAACAAATATTTCTTATGTGACTGGCAAGCTAAAAGTGTATGAAAAGTAGAGATAAGTATGCCTTTTAATATTTTACAGAAAGTTATATTAAAACTTTATAAAGGTCCACTGGATATTTATTTTCCCTCCTCTAGTAACAGTCTTAAATAAATATAATTACTTTTGGACAATAAAGTGCTTCAGCATCGTATACTGAAAACCAATAAAAAATACCAGTTACTTGGAAGAGTTCCTGTTTGGAGGCTGACCTGGCCTTTACACAACAGAGTCAGAAGGTGAAAGGTTAAAAGTGCGTTCTTGATTTTAGACTGAACATAAAGTGTAGATTCAGGGCTTTTTGTTGTTGTTTTTTTTTCTTTAAAGCCGAAGGTAGTTGTCTTTCCCTTTTTTTTTTAAGTTAATTAGCCATTCATGTGGACAGTTTCAAGGATCCAAATCAATTAGGACATTTTGTGTGTAACTTTTCCAAGCTGAAGGCTGCATGCCCTCTGCCTTTATAGGTAGCGTACTCTGGATAAAATCTCTTTGCAAGGAACAATAAAAGGCTGAATAATGGAGACCATGAGCTGAGGGTTGATGTAATAAAAGAAGTTCTCAATATTTTGGCACTTCCTCTCTGATGTAAAGTGTATGTTATTCTCATTTAGTGGGCAATAGCCAAGTGGAATAAGAGAAACGTGTGTTAATCCGGTGCTATTCTAAAGTGACAGTAAAAAGCATTTGCTGCATTTCCCATTTGGATTCTGTAGCCCCTTTGATTCACACCTATTTTTTCCAGATTAGATCTCTGCCGTTTTACATACATGTCACTACCACATTCAATTCACACATTACAGCCAGCCGCACAATGTACCTTTTTTTATCCTTAGAGATATATATGACAGTATTTAATAATTGTATTTTTAAAATGATTTAATATCAGCCAAACCATGAGGATCTTTTCCTTCTTTACACCACTTTATTAAGGTATGATTTACATACAAAAATTGTACATATTTAATGTATCCAACCTGATGAGTTTGGAGATAAGTATACACTCGTGAAACCATCACCTCAGTCCATCACCTCCAAAAGTTTACTTCTGCTATTATTATTACTAGTGATAAGAATACTTAACATAAGATCTACTCTCTTAGCAAAAATTTAAGTATACAGTACAGTATTAACTAGAGGCTCCATGTTATACAATAGACCTCTAGGACCTATTCATCTTGTATAACTGAAACTTGCTACCCTTTGACTAAAACCTCCCATGTTTTCCTCCCACAGCCCCTGGTAACCACAGGAGCTTTTCTTAATGAGCGCTTGCGTCTTTACTTTCAATACTGCCAACATTTCCATTTACAGGAGAAACAAACTTCTCTTAATAGCACAAAAGCCCTACACTTCTAAGTTTTATTTGTATTTATAAACACATATTTAGCTATAAATGTAGACTTTAAGAACAATCTCAGAGGAAGAATTTGACAAGTATTAGTGACTAATTAGATGTGGAAGGTGAGGGAAAAGGAGAATTTAGGAACAGTTGAGATTTCCAGCCTGGGCAAGTCTGTGAATGGTGATGCTTTTCTCCAAGCCCAAATGGAATGGGACTATGGAGGAAGATGATAGTGCACGTTGAACACTCCAGGCTTGAGTGTCTGTAAGATATCCAGATGAAGAGGGCCAGTGGGTAGTTAGAAGTTTGGCTTGGAAGCTCAAGAGAGCTCTGGGTTGAAAATATGGTGCAGGGGTCATTAAGTATCAGGTAGGTAGTGGAAACCAAAGGTGCTGAGTGAGCTCACCTCATCAGAGCAAGTAGAATCAGAAAAACACATCCTAAGGAACCCCAAGGTTTTGAGGAGCTCCAGCGGGAGGGGAGTCACAGATGCACTGCGAAGGAGCAACCAGAGGGGCAAGAGGAAAACAAGGAGAGTCCAGAGCTCCAGAAGCACAAAAGGAAGTGCATGTTTCAAGGAGCCAAGAGGGTTCAACAGCAGAGGGGTCACATAAGATTATAACTGCAAAGTAACCTTGGATTTAGCAATGATGGTATCAGGGACCTTGATAAAATCACTTGCACCTGAGAAGTTCGTAATCATCCCATTATAATAATAGGAAAAATAATCTCAAATTGATGATGTGGATGTCTACACATTTGCAAAAAAGCATTTACACATAATGCCTCATTTCATGCTCACAATACTTCTGTTAATTCGATGTGACTGCTTCCATTATATAGATGAGGAGAGTGCATCTTAGAGAGGTCAAGTAATAATACAATAATAATCAAACAACAGTAATAAAAGATGGTCTTTTTAGAACATGCAAGACATTGTGCTAAGCATTTACTTTGCACAAAAAGATTGCAATGTAGGTTTTATTAATTCAATTTAAGGATGGTCCAGAGAAATGAGGTAACTTTTCCAGGCTCGCACAGAAGTGGCAAAAAGGGGCTTTAAACCTAAATCTGCTGGATGCTGAAGCCCTTACTCTTTCCACTGTTAAAGCCTGCTTCACCTGCTCTGCAGGTTTTCTGGCAAATATCACTTAAAAAATTCTTAAAAATCAATGTGTATTCTTAAGAACATTGACAGAAATCCAATAATATTGCAAACTGAATTATATTCCTCCTTTTTTTATGCTACAATTTAAGACATGTGTCCTTGATGGGAAGAATATACCTTTTAAACATAGCATTTAATTACACAGAAATCACACATTGAAGGTAAATAGCTTTCTAATAAAATATTAACCAAGAATTCCATAATGTAAATATATACTGTAGACAATACTGAATTCCATAAATAGAAGTGAGTACACCTTCAGGGAAGGAAGGGAGGAATGCTGCTCTGTTGGAGAAACTCCCAAGGGAAAATTTGCTTCCAAGATGGTGGCTCAGACAAATCTTCTGCATCTTTTTTCTTCCACTTGACAAATATCTGAACAGCTTTAGTCCTACTAGTGAAGCTGCAAATGTCTAGCATTCATTTTCTGCCACAATGGTAAATAAATGAATGATGTTTTAGACCATATATGTATGTGTATATATATATATATATATATATATATATATATATATATATATATATATATATATATATTTTCTTCTTCTTCTTCTAATAATACTGATCAGTTGGAGTAATAGTGAGAAGTTTAAGCTAAGTTTGGACCTAAGTTTGGATTGATTGCAAAATTCTTCAACTTTTCTAAATGTTTTAATATTTTCCTAATAAAATATTAGTTTAAAAAAAATTAGGAAGGAAGGAAAGGGAAACACCAAAACATAAGGAATGTAATAAACTCCAGATCCAGGAAAATTTACTCTATGAATAAAGCTGAATCCCACTTAATTAACGTCTTCATTCCAAATTGATACTGAGTTAATTTATGAGAAAGTTGAGATCCAAACAGAACTCAAATAGAGCTGATTTCTTTCCATAAATTTGTCTCCATAACAAAGTTACCAAAGTTCTCACATTTTTCTAACTTTATTTTCATTTCCAGGAAACCATGAAAAGTATGGCACTGGTTTATAAAAAAATTTAAATGTAAATCGAATTTAAAGTTAGTAAATGAGTTATGACATAAGCTAATTATAAAACAAACTAATTTAAAACCGTTATTCTTAATCAGGAAGTAAGGTAATCTTATAACCTAGTTTGGAGAAAAGAGAAAGTAAGGAAAATCAAACCCTCCTCCTTAAATACAATGGTTATAATTTTCATGTTTTTTTCTAGCCTTTTTGTTTCTTAAAGATGCTTTTAAATGGTTGCAAACATGCAAGTTTAGACCCTGCTTTTTTCACTTAGTGTTATATATTAAGTGTTTTTCTATGTCAACATATTTAACATATTAAAGATTGCGTAAACTTTCACTATTATAAACAGTACTGTGATGAATCTTCAACTGTATGGCTTGTTTTACATTTTGGATTAGATTGCTGGAAGTAGGATTACTGGGTCAAAGAACATGAGATTTTCGTGGTTTTGTGTATTAATAAACTGCTCTCCAAAACTGCTGTACTAATTTATATTGCAACTATAATGTAGAAAGTTATCTTTGCCAGCCTTGAGTATTATAACTTTTCAAAGTTTGCAAATTTAACATGCAAATGATCATACCTTATTGTTTACATTGGTATTTCTATAAAACATTTTAAAACAGCCTCCTTCTGCCCACCATGTGAGTTAACAAGCAGAAAGTATGACAGTGAGTGGATTTCCTGATCCTTCTGGTTGTAATTAAGTATGTCCCCATTGCCCACCATGGCAAATGAAAATTCCCAGCTCTTGTCTTCAAAGTCCAATTCTCTGTCTTCTCCCCTGACTTGATGGTTCTTTTCCAACGTGCCCCAAAGTTCCCTGAGCAGGGTCACCTGGGACACTTGGTAAACAAACCGGAAGGCCTGGAGCCCCTTGGAGATCCCTGAGTTAGGTTCTGTAGGGTGGGGCCTCACAGAACCCTGAAGCTACCATCTGCATTTGTTTCTGTTTGAATCCCCTTGGCTTCCTTTCTCTTAAGGACTTTTATGCCAGGAATAGTCAGATTCAACTCAAAGCTCATTTAGGAGAATATTTTCACCAGGAAATCTGCATAGATTAGGCAAGAAACTAATTTAATATTTAAATAGTAAAATGATGAAATATAGCTAAAAGTGAAGACTGCTGGTCTTTTCCGTCTGCAAACACACTTCCCTTTGTAGGAAACAGAGCTTTTCAGGGTAGGAGACACCAGGTGGCTAGGTGATTTTGCTCTAAGCAGACAACTCACCTTCTAAAGGGGGAATAGAAAAGTTCATGTGGAGAGAGTGGTCAGATACACTGGAGGCCATGGCGTGAAGTGGGGGTGGAGGTCAGGCTTTGAGTAAGTCAAGGAAGCCTGAATGTGAAAGGCGGGTATTTCCTGAGTCTAGGAGGGTTCCCAAATTCTTCAGAAATATTTTCCTCATTTCTGTTGTTATGACTATTTCAGTCTCAGGCTGATGTAGCCAAGAAAAGACCCGTCATGTAGAATAATAATTATAATACTAACAATGCCACATGTAATATTTTTAAGTACTTATAATGTGCCTGACATGGAGCTAAGGTCTTTACATCATGCATGATTTCATTTTAACCCTCGTGTCACCACTTCGTGAAGTAGGCACTAATATGATTTTCACCATTTTACACATTAACAAATTATCCTGAAGTCATACCGCAAACATCTTGGACCTTGGTTGGCTGTTATTTTTATACAGGAGTGGAAGGTCCCCAAGGTCAGCAACCATGTTCTATGGGGTCAGGTACTCAGAGGAGGGAGGGCATGAGACAGGGCCAAATCAGGTAACTGTTTAATATGTGAATTGAAATACAACGAAAAAATTGATTAAAAGATTTCTTGGGATTCTTTAGAAGAGGGTTTTTCTTAACAAACTAAAAAGTGAGTTTCTTCAAAAGCCACCATAATTCTCTGCTGCCTTTCCTTGCTTCTGCCTCTTTCCCCACTCCAAATGCCTCAGAGTCAGTAAACAATATTGTCTTTATTCCATTGAGATAAGCACATACTATTTTGAAAGGCTAACTTGGATGCATTTTATATAGGTCAAATCTTGGTCAAAATGATTGAGTGGCTCGATTCACACTCTGGTGTTGATGAGTGGAAGCACATCGTTGCTCTAAAATATCACACATGCTCTGGTCTTAGAAGGACTCCAAGAGGCCTGATACATGTCCACACAACACAGATTTTCTCAGCTTGAATTATGTGTTTGGGCTTAGATTCATATTTCCTATAAAAGCTTCCGTCCATACTGGATGAAAGCAAGTAAAAACTCTGACAATCCTACTTTGATCTCACTGGGTGCTGGCAGCCCTTCTCCAGCTTCCACAGGCAAAGAACGGTGTTCTCCTCATCTCCACCCCCCAACGCTGAACAGAGATCTGTGCCTGCTATTTGAAGCCTCCATTTCCCTGGTTCCAAAATCAGGCTATGATAGAAAACCAGTGATGTTATTGTGGCTCTGCTGGTATGTCAGAAACTTGGGGAAAAGACTAAGAAAGCCCACATGCCACTCCTACAGGCTTGAAGGCATTGCCAACTTGAAAGGCAGCCAGGGAGACCCTATGCAGGGTCTGAAGCTGATCCTGCTCTCTCTCACAGAACCAGGATGCTGAGTGAAGACTTAAAACACAAAGGAGTCTGGGTTTCCTTTCATGGACCACAATAAAATGTGTGTCTTAAAAGAAAACGGTAATGAAACAAGAGGAAATTTTAGCCCAGCGAGATGAGGTAAAGGATCGTTTTCCAGCTCCCAAGGAACACTGTAAAGGTTGTTAGAGAGGCTCTCTCATATGTGTTTCTTAAGTTTCTATTCGCCCAGATTATTCCTCTTAGAGCTTGAAACTGAAATGCCTGCCCCCTGATGATGACAAGACATGGAGCTTCCACTTCTAAAGAAATCCAAATGAGCTTCATCTCTTTCTGTTGTTACCATGCAGGGATGCAATGGTTTAGGTAATGCTGCTGATTCTTCCTGCCAAGTCTAGCTTAAACCACATTTCAAGGACAATGATTATAAAGGCATTGATAATGATAAAGAAAAAAGATAACACTAACTTTTTTTAAATTGAAAAAGGGGTCCATTATTTTGAGACCTAGTCAAGTTCTTGGAAAACTTACAAATGTGCACCCAGGGGTAGCCATGACTCCTTCAACTTGGCTCTTTCCCTTGTTCTTCCTGTCTCCTTATCAATCCTTTACCTACCTCCAATTTGTGATGGCTTTATCTCTAGTTTAGAAACCATGCACTCCCATAGGTTACACTCCCCTACCCTAGCTCTGAACTTAGAAATGACCCAAAGTTTATCTAGATCCTCTGCTATAGCCAACAGGAGAAAGTGACTCTCTAGAGATTGGAATAGACATAGTAGAAGGAGAGAACAGTGCCAGAAAAATTAAATCATATATGCAAGTCTCTCAGTGTGTCCACAAGTATCACCACACCAGCTGTGTAGTGTGCAAATAGCATCTATGAGCATCTTCTTAAAATGCTTTTCAAACATCCTCTAAATTTCACTAAGAAAAAATAAACTCACTGAACTCCAAACATTACCTTCATCTTTAAAGTGTTTTTTCAATGTCATTGTTTTATTTTGTTTTACTTCTTTGAACTTTATTGAAGAATCTTAAAAGGCCGATACCCTCTTCCACTTTATGAATGATGAAACCAAGCCACAGAACTTATTTATGTCAGAACTACAACTCAAAGGCCCAACGCTTTGCTAATTTCTGTTTTTTATTTTTTAAAACAAACTTGGGAAGTTGTTTTTACTCATCTTACAAGACATGGTATCTTTAACTTTTAAAATAAATCTATATTTCTGAGTTTTGTATTTCTAAGCCTCCTTTCCCCAGATATCTTTTTTCTTCAACACTTTTCTCTATCGCCATGATATTTCAGCTTTTTAATTATTCTGATTTCCCCCTGCATTTGATCTTTGTTCCCTCTGGTTGTCTTTCTCTCTCTCTCCTCCCCTCTCTCCCTCTCTCTCATCAACTTCTATAATCTATTTGTGTACTTATCTTTTTCCTTCTTCAACATTTTATTCTGTCTTATTTCTATTTTCTCTCTTTTTTTAATAAACTTTATCCCATAAGCTCCACCTCTCCCTACCACATCCCTTTGCATCTTGTTTTATCTGTCTTTTTCCCTTCTTCAATGCTATTTTTATCAGACCATTTTAAACACTTTTTAAAATTTTTTTTATCTACTCTTTTTCTGTACTGTTTCAACATGAACCCTTTGTTTTATTGCCCTTTCAACACAGCAGTGAAGGGGGAGAGGGAAGAAGCGGGGGTGGGGGGAGAGAGAGAGCATTTAGAATTACTTGGTGTGGGGAGAAGAGAAAAGGGGGGAAAGACTGAGGGAAACCCCACAGAATGTGTTCATAGAAGGAGAAACACTTTGCTTATTTCCATCTCTGGGGATGTTAATCAGAAAGTATTTTTTCTAATGCCTGTTTAATAAATAAAAGTCATTTACATTATGTACACGTTTCGTATATAAAAGTATCCTGAATCAGTCCTGTATGTGTGAATGTTTCAATTTTCCTAAAACATCAAAAACTTATCCCAGAGCCATTGTACAAATAGTTAGGGAAGAATGGGATTGCTTTCTGAGTTTCATTTGGACATATTTCAAGCATAATAAACACATGTTAAGATTGTGTTTTGAACATCACTAAAATGTTTATCAACTATATATGAGACAACTATAAAATTACCACAGTAGCATCAGAGTAAAGTTACTTGCTAATTTATGTACAAGAGAAATCTAGATGTCTAAACAAATAATTTTTCTGGGCTCTAGACTTTGAATAAATTGGATCAGTGTGTACTATTAGCATTTTGTTTTATTAATCAGAGTACAATAATAAAAATGACTTTGTGTATAGCCTTAAATATTTGTAAAGGTGTAGTCTCTCTACAACATTAGTCAAAAAGGTTTCCTTTATTCAATAATCAGTTTGTTACCCAGCTCTATGGATGAGTAATTCAGGGTTGCAAAAGAGCCCATGTATAACTGCATACATCTAAGAATCAAATCTTGATGATTTCTGAGGACCATAATGGCACCAAAAGAACTTACATTAGAAATAATTCAGATAATTTTCATTCATTTCTTCAGCCTGAAAATTATATAATTACTAATGAATAAATGATTAAAATACAAACAATAGTATTGTTACCTTTTAATTACTAGTGCTCTGCTTAAAATCCTGTAAAAGGACCTTTTCTCACAGCTTGTTTTTTGGTCATCCTATATTGGTGAGTTTGCTTTGTGTTCTCCCAAATGACCTGGGTTCAACATCTGCTCTTAGGAAAGATTCTTCTGGCTCAATAATTAAAATGCAATGATCTTATTACAGTTGGAAAAATGATTTATTCATCTTTATTATACTTTGATTTTTGGCATGGTAGAAAACAGGGGAGAGATATTAAATGCAATTCCATGGGGGCGGAGATGGGTCTAATATTACCTAATATCTTCAGAACTGACCATATCAAATTAGACTGTAATCCAGAGTTAGAGAGGCTGACTCACGCTGTGAAGAGAAGGGACACTGCGGAGGATATTGTGCACTAGATGAATCAGTGGGATCAGATGGCATGAAGGAAGAGGGTTGTTACGTACAGCTGGTGAACGGGAATAAAATATATGAATGGTCGAGGGACGGTTGGAAGAAACCCACAGAAACAAGCACATAGGAAAAAGCGTACATTAATTGACACGTACTCAAAAAGAATAGAACTGACTTGAAATGCAAAAATAGAATGACCATGTGAAGAAACTGTTCCTTCTCTCCTTAGACACAACTATTTTTAAATTACAGATTGCACCACTAACAGGATGATTTCCTACCGACAGAATGAACATGGGAATCCTGTACCACATTTAATTCATCATTATTCTTTCTTAAGAAACAAATTGGCTTCTCAATTCCCCACTTTCTTCTAATGCCAAAACCCAAGTCAACACATTTAATTGCTACTCCGTCTTAACCTTTCACCTATCTGTAATTAATTGCATGGAATTTCTAAAATGGTTCAGATTTTCTGACTATGGTCTGAGTGACTAAGGTAAAATTTCAGAACTTAGCAGCACATAAGGTGACTTGATCATTTTGAAAAATTGGAGAATTCTTGACAAACACAATGTTTTCAATGCTTAAAAAACAACTCTTAAGTCTATTTATAATGAAGACATTTTGTAAAATAGTGGCTGGAGAGAAAACCATTCCTATTTATTTAACAATGAAGTTTAAAAATTTTTTTCCTGAGGAATGGTTTTGTGTCTTCAAAAACCACAATGGCTTCTGCTGCTAACAATTTAAATATGGGGGGGAGGACTGTGTTAAGAAAAAAATAAAAATAGATCCACTTGTTTTTACAGCTTTATAAATCATAAAATCAAGGTCATGAAAACTTAAGGAAAAAAATAAGGTGGAAAAAGTCAAGACACAGAAAGATTCAAAGGGAATGTGAGGAGCTGGCTTTTGAAATCAATGCATCAATAACCTATTAGCTCAAGATTTCTTGGTTCTTTCCAAAATCCACATTCTACAAGACCAAAACTTGAATTCATCCACTTTCCTGCCCAAACCAGTTCTGTTTCATTTCTCTATTATTTTCCAGTGGTACCACCTTTCCCTGTACCCCAGGCTGAAAAAAACAAGTTAGTCACCTTTGGCCCCTTCTTCACTTTTGACATCGAGTGGAACAACCAAGACGTGTGTGTTCTGCCTAAAGACTCTCCTGGCACCCACTGCCACCTTTTCTTCCTCCATTCAAGGAATGACCTCAAGCTACCCGTTTCTCCCAGGGTCATCTGAATGTCAGTTACTTATCACCCCCCCCCCCCCCCGTGCAGATGGGGAGAATGTGCCTAGTGCAGTTACTGGTAAATAGCACACACTGTCTCATCCCTGTCCTCAACGTCTCCAGTTTGTCTTGAACCAAGGACCAGATGCGATTTCTTGAAACACCTCAAGTGCACCAAGCCCAAGCAGCACGTTGTTCCCAGGCCAGGGCTGCCTTTGTCTCCTGTTATTCCTGTTCACTCCCCAAGACCTCCAGATTCTGCCTCACCCTGCCAGGAGGTGTTCCCCAGCACTCCAGCCTTCCCTGGGCTCCCTCTCCTTTGGGCTTCATTGATTCATGTCAGTACCTTTCCTGCTGACACTTACATTTGCATTGCTATGTATAGCTTTAGAAGTTCCATGGGTATAAATCAGAGAGTACAAGGTTACCATAATCCTTTTTCATCTCACAAAACCTCTAGCAGATCTCATTAAATGCTTATTCAGGGAACAAGTCAGCAGTTCAGTAAACACAGTCTCTTTAACACACATCAATTCTTTTTTCCATTTTCTGGGTTTTTAGCATTTGCCAAAACAAGATTGTATTAAAATTAAAGGATTTAATTTTATTTGCCAGAGAAGGAATTTATTAAAATTATTAAAAAGAAACAAATTAATTTATGATTTCAGATTTTTTGGAGGGGAAAAAGACTTTTGTAGCATTTTCAGATACTAAATGACAATGGTAATTGTTGATGATTGATCACTTACTATGTGTCAGTTTATTTAATCCTCACAAGATTTCTATAAAGAATTACTATAACTCTCACTTTACAGAGAAAAAAAACTGAGAATCAGAGAGGGGAAGCAAATTGCCTAGTGTCACACAGCTAGCCTGTTTGGGGGCTAGAATTTGGACCTATGCATGTCTGGCTCTGTTTCAGTCTGACCAGATTACCAAACAAAATAACACAGGCTGGATAGTTTAAACAACAGAAATTTATTCTCTTACTGTTCTGGAGGCTCGAAATCTAAGATTCGGGTGTTGGGTTCTGGTAAATGTTCTCTTCCTGGCTTATAGACAGCTCTCTTCTCTCATGTCCTCATATGGCAGAGAGATTTCTCTCTTCCTCTTCTTAAGGCTACAAATCCTATTTGATTGCACCCCACCTTTATGACTTCATCTAATCTTAAGTACCTCCTAAAAGCCATCTCTCCAAATACAGTCACCTTAGGAGTTATGGCTTCAACCTACACACTTGGGAGGGACACAAACATTCAGTTCATAACTGGCTCCAAAAAGATGTAGAGATGATAAGATCCAAGAAATCTGCTCCCAGAGATAGATGGTCCGACCACAATTCATCACAACTTTCAACTCCCAGACTTAGCTTCTAGTAATTCAGAATGCTAGATCAGGTCATCCTAAAACTCACCTCCAAATCCTACCTTCTCAACTCTTAAAAATGTCCTGCCCAGAAGGATCCAAGATGATAGAGTAGATAAACACTATGACTGTATCCTTCCGTGAACACATTAAAATAACAACTAAATTATAGAACGGTCAACCTGGAGAACCATCTGAAGTCTGGCTGAACCGAAGTTTTATAACTAAGGCAATAAAGAAGAAGCCACATTGAGAATGCTAGGAGGGCAGAGACGTGAAATGAGCTGGTCCCACACCCATGTGTGGCACATTTCTTTGTTTCTTCAATGGAGAATAGCCATTAATATAGAAAAACTTCTATTTTCCTATATTCCAGACTAAACCAGAAATCGTTTTACATTGTCACCCTAAAGGACCTATTGTATGGCCTTTACCCGTCAATTGTTTTTTGTCTCTGCTGAGCTAGTTTTCAAGCTCTTTAAAGTAGTAATTTCAGATTTATGTACAGTTCCAGTTTTTTTTTTCTGTGAAGCCATAAACTCTTTCAGGACAAGAGTCATGTCTTATATATTTTGGCATCCTTATGTTGCCCAAAGAAGTGGTTTAAACCTAGTAGCAATAAATAAATCTTGAGTGACTGTATTTAATTTAACACATGCATATATATTGTTCACTCAATGGGAAACTGTTCGGTGTGCTTCACAAATATTAACTCCATTAAACCTTATAACAACCCAATAGCATAAGTATTACTTTCATTCCCATTTCACAAATAAGGAAATTGAGGTACAGAGAGGTTAAGAAACCAACCATAATTCACATAGGTAATAAATACCTGAGCCAGGATTCAAACCCTGGCAGTGTGACTCCAAGAACTTCATGACCACCCTCTATCTAGTCTCATTCTGAGTGAATAAATACATGAAGGCATGGACAGACTGATCTCTGATAAATTGTTCAGAGTATTATACCTGCTTTGATAGCAACAGTTACTCACTGTGAACTTGTAAGAACAGATTGTTTTCTACCCTAATTGCACTAGATTCGAGTGTTGCCCTGTCCGTTTTCTACTTACATAGTACTCTGAAAGATCCTTCTCTCTCCCTTTTTCTGCTATGCTGATTCTCTTTCACATCTAGTTAATTTCGAAGTCTTGGCACCTCTTTTTCAGTTTATCATAGTCGTAATATATTTTCATGTTATATCTTTTGCCAGATGCTACTTTCCAAAATTACATCATCTGCAAATTTAACGACACACACTCAATTTCACCATCTTAGTGAATGAGAAAAATTATTCTTTGGGGAGTACTGAAAAGACTAATTGTTGGATATGTCATGCAATTTTTTACTTAGATAGGAGATTAGGAAATTAGTCCTCAGCCCTTTAAAAATTAATACCTTCTCAATAGGTGTATGCACAGGTAAGATTTCTATGATTCAAAGCCTAGCTTTAGGAATTTATCTGGCTATAAAAATTCATAGATACCCAGAAGAATATTATTATACAACTCAAATATTACTGAGAAATATTATAGTTCTTTATTTTTTTAAAAAATTAACTAATAAGAAGTTTCCATTTGGCCAAGCCGGTGGGAAGTTAAGACTTTGTCATTGTTGGTATTGCTTTCCCTTCGTTAATAGTCTCATGAGAGTCTAGAGGCCTAAGTAAGACTCAGAAGATGGAGAAGGGTATCTAGTCTTCAGTTCATGGTCATCATCAATATCCTCAACTGCCCAGGACTGTGTGTTCCCCTGAAGTCCAAGGGGAATTTGTTGATGGCCCAGTTATAGGGCACGTGAATATTTGCCAAGACTGATCCAACATGCTTGAAATCCATGTTTCTTTCCAAGGGTCTGTTATTTACTTCCCCTGAGATTTATCATGGTCAGAATTCCTTAGTTATTGAAATACCTGCATGCCTCTCTAACTTTCCCAAGTTACTTCTTATCCTTGGGCACCCCCTTCCCTTCCCTTTCCTCCCTTTCCCTTCCTTTTTAAAGACATTTAGGATAATTTTTCTACGAGTTCAGGTGTTTAAAAAAGACAGGGAAAGGCAACAACTGTAAGCAAGTTTTTTCTCAACAATAAAACTTTCTATGGGCATGTGTCTGGGGGGAGGAAAAATATAGGGAGAAAAAACTAAATTAGCATATGAATAAATTATTCTGCTATACTCAGTAACAGGGTTCTTGCTGTTTTAATTTGCTCCCAGTTTTAGCCCAGGAGAAAAGACATATATTTGCCATGCAGATATCAACATGTAATCTTGCCAAGTGAGTACTATCAATAAAAGCCTAAGAAATTCAGAGGATAGGATTGATCTGTTGTACACATACAGAGATCTGGCTTATGGGGAAGCTTGTTCAGGGAGAAAAATGAGACAAGTTTGAACAAAGAAAGTAAATGTGTTCAGCCATTTCATTAAAGACTCGTGGAAAGGATAAGGTGTAGGAATGCAGGGGGTGAAAAATCAGACACAATTTCAAAATTGGTATTTTATCTGCTCTCAGGGATAGAAAAGAATGTTAAAGTGAAATGAGAGTTATGTAGGCATATCTCTGTATGGTATGTGTAAGAGCTGGTGTGTTTGCCATGCTGCTTACAGTATAAGTAGGAAACATAATAATAGATATAAATCCATGAAGCTGTCCAGCCTTAACCTCGATCTGAAATTTCTTACTCTGGGGTTCCTAGCAGAAGCAGCAACACTTTAATTCTTCAACCTAACTGGTTCCCAGCTTTTTATTACACCACTAATCACTCCACTAATTCTGATGTTCTTACTTACCCTCACCCACTTAAAAATGGAACGATCTTAATCCAGGAAGAAGGGGGTGGTGGTCTGGAGGTGAACAAGTTATAACGTATCACTAGCACCAAGACTTTCCTTGACTTTTGATGAACTTACACTTGGAGTGAATCAATGTTTGCAGTTCTCAAGGGCATCATAATAATTTGTTTGAGGTCTGCTTGTGATTTGTATGCCATGTTTATTAAAGCTGATATAAAAGTTTATGCTAGGGACTTAATCCCCAGGGCTTTAGCAAATAGTCATTTCCTAAATGGGAAGTGGGTGGTATGTCAGTTGTCAGCTCTAATTTCTCCTTATGCATACTTTTCTTATGATACCTCTTACATCCACAAGACTGTCTAACACACCATGATAGGGGTTCTGGAGGAGGGGAGAGCTAAAGTTCTATCTGGTAAGCGAGAGTATTCTTAAAATTTAGCACTCTAATCTGAAAGAAACAATAATGGGATGTTTTCTCTAATAGCACAAATTTTTTTTTTTATGGTTACCTCCTCCAGCCAAGTGGTTTCTTAACATTTTTGATCATACATCCTTAAACAATTTTTAAACACCTGCTTCATATATAAATATTTCTTTATTTATAATATATATATATATATATATATATATATATATATATATATATATGTGTGTGTGTGTGTGAGAGAGAGAGAAAGAGAGACAGAGATGAGAGATGAGAGACATAAGGGTTAACATATAATGAAGAAAATAACAATTAAAATATTAAAATAGATTGTTAATCATGATGGTTTCATACTATAAGCTAATATCCCAAGGTACAATCTACATATGCTCATGGTGGGGATCATTATTTATGTGAATGTCTATAAATCCACAGTTGAAATAGACTCCTTGGTAATTTTAAATTTTGTCACCTTCCTGTCAGATCTGATTAATTAGTTCTTTGTTTTCCTTTCTAAAGGGACTGATGAAGGAAGGATTGGTGCTAGGCATTAGGCAGGAAATCAGGGTCACTTTTGCTAGTATTTGCATAATTAGTGTTATCTCCATTTTGTCATTTATTTTAAAAAAAATTTTTTAAGCCACTTGTCCATTTTGTGAGAATTGGTTTGGTTCAAACTTTATAATAAAACTGGATACTCTCTTTCCTCAGGAAAGCCTGTTCAGGTGGCAGACTGAGTAAGGAGTAATGTCAATATTATGGGTGTGAATCAGGGTGGGATGGAAGTTCTTTTGGAAAGAACTAAAATTATGCCCTTATATATTTTAAAATATTTTTTTAAATGTACTATTAACTCATTCTAGTAATTCTGTTGATGCCCAGCTTGGGACTGACGACAATGCAAATTCTTCCTACAGGAACAAAAGAAAAATCGGCAGCTGTGCACAAGGCAATCAAAGGCTATATGTTTCATCATAAATCACAAGAGCAAAGAAATGTGCCTGAGGTTTGATAATGATCAAACCTCATGATAATGATAAAAATGAGGTTTGATAGTGTATCAAAAAAAATAAATAAAATGGACTGTGTTGTTTTAAGGAAAAGACTGTTATTCCCTCCTCTCAAAGTAGATAAAATTATATTTCTTAATATAGTAAAACTTATTCACACACCTTTCAGTCTACAGTACTGAGGTAATAATGCTGGAAAATTTCTTGGATGTGACCATACACTTCTTTAGTCCTAATATCTTGGTTCGTAGTAGAACAAAGATTCTCTAAAGAGTATTGCTAAGACAGAGCATTGTAAATATAATATTTTTATTAAAGCCCAAGCCAGATTGCTTCTACTTGTTGGCTTCTTCAGAAGGCTGGAAACCACTAGTCTGATTATACAACAGGGACAACTTGAGATGGCATAGTAATAGCTCTTTCCTGAAAGCAGAAGTTCACTATTTTTTTTCCTCTCTGAATCTAAGTACAATTTCATGAAGACTTCCTGAGCTGGAAGAAACCATCACAAATCAGACATTTTCCCATATTCTTCATGTGTCAAGTTTTGGTTGGGGCTTTCTAAGGCAAGAGCACCACATTGTTGCATCTTCAGGTCCCTCAGCCTCTGAGTCAGGATAATGGTGATGTTTGCTCATAGTACATTCCTCAAGTCAAGAATGAGAATGGATTCCTGCTGTCCCAAACACACCCCTTCGAATTGTGTAGGAGGAAGGAGGAAAGGGCAAAGTGAAGTAACCACAATAACCAGCTTGAGAATCTTCCAGAAAATAATAAATGTTAATATTAATCACGGTCCCACCCACATTCCTGGAATTGGCCAGGACTCATTCATATGAACACAACCTAAGTGTAATGGAAGCTGTAAAGTGTAGCCTTCCCATGAGTCTAGAAAATGGGACTTGTGTGGTGGAACACAGCATTGTCTCTGTCAAGTATATGATAGATACTCAACCTCAAGAGTAATCAGAGGGATGCAAATTCAAACAGCAATAAAATGCCATTTACCCCCATCAAATTATCAAGAATTAGAAAGTCAAACAATACAAAGCTGTGTGGAAATATGGACCATTATAGACTGCTGGTGGAAGTCTGAACTCATTTTGGTGAATAGTCTCATAGCAGTACAGTGCAGTTTAATATGCACATATCCTAAAACCCAGTAATTCTATTACTGAGTACATATCCTGTGGTAATTTTCATGCACATGCTCATCGAGACTCGTATACGAATGTTCTTTGTGGGGTTATGGATGAAAATCAAGGCAACAGCTCCATCAACAAGGAAATGAATAAATAAAGTGGAGTATATGTGCAATCAACAGAATACTATGCAGTGATCAGAAGCAATGATATACATATTTTTTTCCTTGCACTATTTTTAGTTTGCATTATATCCAACAATAACCAGGAACATACTGCTTTTCTTCACATTCATATTGGTTTTAGGAAATTATTGCTTTTTTCCCCTGGAGAAATAATCTAAACACAAAAATGTAGCACCACATTGTGAACTCTGCAAGTCCCAGAAGCCAATGGCTTGAAGACAATGTCCAGCGGCAGGGAAGACAACAAAGGTCCCGAGAGATGAAACCGGCACATAAAGAATAGCAAGCTGGGGAAACGGCTGTTTTCCATGCCACTGACCCAGGCCATAGCTGCCCTTTTTCTTATGGCACCCAGTGCCACCATCTCAAAGGATGATTTTTGGTCTATGGTCTGAAGAACTCTTGTCAAATGATACAAGAGTTGCTTTAAGGAGAGGGGCAAAGATATCCTTGATATGCATATCAACATGGATAGATCTCAAAAACATCAGTGAAAGAAGTAAAACAGAATAAGGTCTTCACCAAATATTCTTTTTGTAAATTTTTAAAAATATAATAATGCTACGTGATTTTTAAGGACACATCTTATAGAAATAAATAGAAGTTGGCTTACAAGGACATACACAAGAATGGGTGCTTATGAGGTCAGAGGAGAATAGGATAAAGACGGGAAAATAAAATAATCCAAAGAAAGAGGGGGACATACACAGTGCAATACTTATTAGTGTGTCATCAATTGAAAAGTCTGATAAGCTGAATTCTGGCCCTCTGCAGTATGGTTCTGTCGTCACTTCTATGTACACACCAGGGGAACCATGAGAGAAATTTGGATTAGAGGTTATATTATATGATCATTTCTCCTCCTTCTGAATCACATTTAATCACATGTGCTTGGCCTTAGCTTCCATACATCCTTTGACTACAATTCCAATAATAGTTCCTGAAGTAGGAGATCTGAGGGGACCATCAGGTCATCTGGTCCAATCTTCATTTCACAAATAAGGAAACTGAGACTGTAAGCAGGCAGGGCATCCTCAAAGCCTCCTTTTTGTTTCTTGGTTTCTTTTTATATGTGAATTCTGTTTAAGTTCATATGAAGAATTTGTTTTCGTTTCTAAATGCTATCTTCCCTCTTTGCCGGGTTGCTTCATATTCAGCAAAAATAGGGGGCTGAAGAAGATTCAAACCAAAACTATTTTAAGTGTAAGAATCTAGGCAGATAGTAAAAACATGTTTTTTAACTTATTTAAATTCTGCGCATCTGCATTTATTTGTTTTCAGATTTTGTAGGTTCTGTGGGTGGTAGCTCAGGAAAAAACACACAGAGACATTTTCTCTGGGACCGCACAGCGTAAACAGCATTACCACGGCAGATAGGAATGTGCAAGCCGAAAACCAACAAGGGTTCAGAGTCCAGACCCACAGGCAGCCTATGCACTTGAAGAGTCCATGATTGCCCTCTATCATTTCCTCCATGAAGAACACGTGCTTCTTCAAAAGACACAGAGATCTTTACTAGTACTTTCAGTTAACTACCGCTCTGTGTTCTGGTTACAGCCATCTACTGCCAAGTTGCTGTTTGGGCAACAGTTAATTATCAGCTGTCTGGACTAGCTCACCGTAAACATATTACAGTGTTTCATCACTCATGTTTTATTTAATTTCACTTGTCATCAAGGTCCTTGATTGGAGCTTTGTGATTTAGTCTGAGAGAGGTGATTTTTACTCCCGTTGAAAACTGCTTGTCATTCATTTCATGCTCTGCTCCGAAAGCAAGGATGATCCTCTCACCCAGTGGGGCCAGGTCTGGTGTTCTCTCTGGCAGCTCCAAGGAGCTGGGCCATTTACTCTAATCGTGATGCTATGGCAAGAGGCTAAATGAGAGACACATGGTGGCGTTCGGGTGGTATAATCTGTCTTCAGTTAACAATGACATTTCCAGTGTGGGATTAGTAATGAGAAGACCCCAGGACACTGCCCAAACTTCAGATGTGAAGAATTAGTGAGCGCCCACATAGGATTTGTGAACAATGAAGAAAACTTCAAAGATGAGATACAGTGTTCCATGGAGATGTTTGTGTTTTGCTGGATGCTCTGGCAGTGATACTGAGCACACATATGTACCCAACACAGAGAAACACATGGGAGCACATGCAAACACTGAGACGCACCAAATGATTTTCTCAGTACACTGATCTTAGGCCTCCAGGTGAGGCCTCTAGTGCAGCCACTGGAATAACCTGCAATAACCTCCAGCGCTGACACTCAGGTAAGTGGAGATAGGTGTAAGTGTGTCAGGCAGCAAACACACTCCTGTATGCCTCTGTTCCCCACTAACGTGGACAAGGTATGTGCAAATTATGCTTCCTTCAAAGGGAGACCACACCCCCGATGCCTTCCTGGTCCAATCCTGTGGGCTGTGTTCCCAGCCAGAAATGGTAGATTTTACCCCTGACAGTGAGGAGCTCAGAAAGGCGCTTTCCACTGAAAGACCTTTGCTGATTCACAAGGCTCTTCAGCAAAACTTGAGTATTTTCTTCTTCAGTGGGAGTAAATAAATAAATAAACAGGGACAAAAACATCATAAAGTCAGTAAGTATACCATGTCCTTAAGACATGAATTTGCCCTAAGTTTTTATGTCTATCGTATTTCCCCCATTCAAATATTAGCCATCAACAGCCAGCATTATTTGGAGCTGATTCTAACTTTCTGGAGTATTAGAAACAACCCTTAGCTACTTAGCCCAGGATTATCTGCTTTCGTACATAGGAGAGAAAGTAAGTAAAAAACTCCAGTTGCAAAACAGTTAATA
Organism: Rhinolophus ferrumequinum; assembly: GCF_004115265.2. Lineage (NCBI taxonomy): Eukaryota > Metazoa > Chordata > Mammalia > Chiroptera > Rhinolophidae > Rhinolophus > Rhinolophus ferrumequinum. The sequence continues at coordinate 43,188,025 of NC_046286.1, forward strand.
AAAGGACTTCCTGTTATCAAAGAAAAAGCATGACATTGATAATAACTATGTCTTTCATTTGTAAATGTATAATTTTATAATTAATAATCCTTAAAATTAATTATTATATTGATCAGCAAGGGCTATCAGTCATTCTAGATGCACTGAGCAACTATTAGTACTAGGCAAAGGTGGAAAAGGAAGAGAAGGTGAGTTAGACACGGTTCTTGCCCTCAGGTGTACTTTAGGAGTAGAGGAGTACATGAAATATTGGCATAGTAACAAAAACATAAATAGTGCAATGATCAAAGGGCTACAGAAGCCCAGACAAGGGAGTAGTATATAATCTCTATGTAAATATACACATGTTCCAAACATATGTATTGGAATAATTGCAAAAAATTAGTGGAGGAAACATAGTTTTTATAATCAAATACTTGATCTCCTCTCAAATGACTTTGGGCAAGTTCCTTGGGTGAGCAATCAGTATGAATGTAGACACTGAAGTTGATTGTAAGCTTCATGAGGGCAAGAATGATGCAGCCTTATTCACTGCCATGTTTCTACCTATTACAGCACTCAAAAACGAATGCTAACGTAAAATAATCTTAAGTGAACTTTGCTAGAAAGAGGGAAAGATATGGAGTGCAGAAGAAATCGTGAGAGAAAGACCCCCAAAGTGCATGGGTGTGGTTTAACAGTAATAAGATGCACTGCCAAGGATAGGACGGTGAAGGTTGGGTGGAGGAAGAAGGAAGGATGGTCAGGACGGCAGTCCAGAAGGAGCTGGCTTCCTTCTGCCCCCTCCTTCTCACCCAGAGTTCTGGGTGCTCAAGAAGTCACACTCTGTGTTGAGATGGAGGCAAATAACATCACAAGGGAAAATCACGTGCTAATTAAGGTGGAGAGGGTGTAGGATGCCTGCGTGGGAAAGGCTCTTAACAACTAAGGACCCAGAGCAAGAGCTGTTGCTGGGAGTTTGACAGACACAAAGCTGGCTAGGGGAATTGGACTGGCTGAGTAGGAGCTGGATGCGAGTGTGGCAGAAGATGGGTGCTTGCAGAGGTCTGATTGGAGATTGTGCAACATACCGATAAGGGAGGGAGGGTACTGGCATGGAGAGACGCTAGAGTGGAGCAAACCAGACCCAGGGTTCCATTGGCAGAAAGCCGCTCTGATGTCTGTCCCTGTCAAAGCCAGGTAGGGAAAGGTCAGCCACTGCCCTAAACAGTCCCTACTCCTACATACCAGGGAAGCTGAACCTTGTTCTGTGATGTCTGCCTTCCTCTGACCAAGCCTTGGAAGCCACGCATCACATCCACAAACTTCTGGTTGTAAGGGAGTCTGGGAGGCCAACCCAGATTCACAGAAAGGGAATTACAGTGCACTTCTTGAAGGGTGAACGGCAAGATCACATTGCAAGCGAGCATGGTGGCCACTTTGGAGCATGCAAACTGCCCCTTATGAGGGCCAAACCAGAACTTTTTTTTCCCCAGTCTCCTGACCTCCATGAGTAAATAAAACCACCTCTACCCAATTGCTTAAAACTCCAAATCTGAGGATAATGCTTGCTTCTCTTCTTTCCTACACTCCCTACATTTAATGCATCATCATCGCCAGATCTTTTCATCTCTACTTCGAAAACAATTCTCAAAAATACTCCCTTATGTGCATCTCTGCTGCAACCACCCTGATGGAAGCCACCACCATCTCTCACCTAAACCACTGTAATAGCCTGGGAGTTGATCTCCTTGCTTCCATTCTTGCTCCCTGTACTGTATATGCTACACAATAGACAGATTAATACCCTTAATATCCAGACATAAGATCGTACAACTGCTTAAAGACCTATGATGGCCTCCAAGGCAGTTGGGATAAAATTCAGATGCCTTTCCCTGGCTTACAAAGTCTTCCATGGTCTGGCCCCGGGTCTTCGCACCAGCCTCTTCTGGTCAACGCTTGACCCCTTGCTCACTCTGCCTCACTCATCTTCACCTTTTATCAGTTTCTCAAACACCCCAGGGGCCTATATCTTAGCTGTTTCATCTTCCTGGAATAGTCTCTGTGCTTCGTATGCTGGCTTCTTGTCGTTTAAGAGTGTGTTTAAATGTCACTTCCTAGTGGTCCTTCCAACCTCCTCGTATAAAAGTAGTCCTCAGGTCATTGTCATGTTTCCTAATTTAATTCACTAATTTAAACTCAGTAAGATGTAGGGATGTGACAGGTAACTTCCTGGGCCGTGACAGCAAATAAAAAAGACACTTATATCTGTCTTACATTTTCTTAGGTAGGTGTTTCCTTCTTATCAGACACGCCCCTCACTCCATTAAAGTGGTAGCTCCATAGGCGCAGAGGACATCTGTGCAGACTGGTTCCTGGAAAAACGGCTGACACATGATAGGAGTACAGTATTTGTTAAATGACCTAATGCCTGCAAGTGTGTGGCAAGTTAACCCTGTACACAGTAAGTGACGGATACATTTCTCTTAGAATAGTATGTATTTCATCAATCTGAGTGTCTTCATTTGCTAATAAGGGAACTGAGGTCAGAATGCGCAAATTATCTGACCAGAGTCACAAAAACAATTGGGAACAGTATCATGAATATGTTAACTTAATTGCTAAAACCGAAAGTCCTGCTTTCTACTAAGAAAGGAATAAAACAAACAAACAAACAAACAAAAAACCCTGACTTGTATTGAGCATCCACAAAGTTGTAAGGTCTGAGTTGTGACATTTACTAGCAGTGTGGCTCTGGCAAGCCATGTGGGAGTGAAGGGTCTGAGATTTGTCATCAGGTGCTCTCTAAGGACACCTTCAGCTATAAGGGACACTATGATACCAGATAGAAGCATTTACTTCTAGGGACCTCCCTCACCAGGGAAGTCTGAGCAGGTTTCAAGCACATAAATGCCCCTCCCTTACTTTTATCCTTTTTCTTTTGTCATTCTAGCCCTTGGGTCTAGAAGGTTGATTCTTGCCACAGCTCGCACTTCATAGGTGAATGTCCAAGACTGGAAACACACCCTGAAATACCATTTTCCACAAATTGTTCCTTGGAACACATGTGACCCCTTAAAGAAGGGATCAAATAAGATTAGAAAAAATAAAAGCCATTCACAGGTATGCTAACATAGTAAAGGATTTGAGAAATTCTTCTGCAACATCCTCACCCCCCACACCCTTTTAACACAATTTTTTCCTAATCCACCATATTACCTTAGAGATTATGACCCATACATATAAGGTAGATCCAGGTGATTCTCAAAGGAAAACTGATTCTTGGGAAGGTTCATAAAATTCAATATGGTGTTAAGTATAGGACAGGTTTCTTTCTGGACCATGATAAAGAATGAAAAGGATGTGTCTGCAAAAATAGCTCCAATTCTTCACTCTGCCTTGCATCCATTCTCTTTATAACGTACTTTCCAGCTCCTCCTATTCAAAGGATTGAATTTGGAATCGTCTTATGACTTGCTTTGACCAATAGAACACAGCAGAAGGGACCTTGTACCAGTTGTGAGCCTAGGTCTTAAAAAGGCTTGAACGCTGTTATTGGCTTCTTTGGAAACTCATCGTCACTCTTGGAATGAGCCTGGGTTAGCCCTCCCGATGATGAGAGACAATGTGGGATATGGCCCAGTCACAGCCATCACTCCAAACAAAAGCCTGCCAATCACAGGGCACATAAGTGAGACCACCCTAGGCTGAACCAGTCCCCACTGAGCTACCAGCTGACCACAGATGAATATGTAAGTCCTGCCGAGCTCATCTAAGCTGGCCCAGATCAGCAGAACCACTCAGCTGACCCATACATATGTTTATGAGCACTAACAAATTATATTTGTTTTAAGTCATTATTTTGGGGATGGTTTGTTAAATAGCAACTCAATATTTAATACACAACACTGGTTTACTTAGAGATGTGGAAGTAAGCAGAAATCCCTCTTTACTACTACAGACAAAAATGGAACTGAAAAACCTAGGGTGATGATGACACACTATAACGTATCGTGAAAGCCAACAAGAAAACTGATTATAGCGAAAATTGTAAACATCTCCAAGGCAGGGTTTAGGTCTCATTCACTGTCACATCCCTAACACCAAGCACAGTGCTGTATACATACACTGGTCAATATATGTTTTTGAGAAATAAATGCTTGGAAAGTTGTCAGTGTACCTGACAGCCAACTCTATACAAGGACCCGTGAATTATGTATCATAGTTTGGGAAAGAACATAAAAAAGATGCAGCCCTAAAAACGAGCAATGATAATGACGGCAGACAGTTGGCAGTTAATAGTCTTCCTGATCTGAACTCATGTTTCTCATGCTCCTGGGATTATAGGCAAGGGGCCCTTTCAGCATTTGCACCCCAGGATTAACATCTGTGTGAATGTGGCAATAGAAGAAGGCAAAGTGGATGAATTCATGAATTGTTCTCACTGACATTTACGGATATGTTTTCTTGGATGATTCCAGTTCACAGGTGCACTGGCCACACACTAATTGAAAGAATTATTTTCTTAACATTCGATGTCATCTGCAAAAGCTTTTGTGAAGAGCATAATTGTTTTGACCAGCTGCTAGGAGCTGTTTTTATTAATTTTTTAAAATATCAAACAATGCCGAAGCAGGGGGTGTTTGTAATATTTCCCCTCCACATTCTTTTGGGGGAATAAATGAAAAACAACAACCTACAGCTCTATGAGGCAAAGACTTTTGAAGACCAAAGAGTTCGGTTCTGTAAACAGCAACAACAAAAGCATGTCCTTTTCCTCTCTATTTTTATCCTCACCACATGATAAGCTGTCTTGTGTACAGCATGTCTGGGGGACACCTGCTGGGATTAGTGGAGCCCAAAGGAGGCCCCTAGACAGTCCATGCAGTCTCATTGCCTGATGGAGTTAATCCCAAATTTCCACTGTGGGTGCTCCCTTAAACTAGAGAAGATGCCTCAAGTTCCATGATTTCTATTTTTTGGGTGGCTGCCAGATCCATTTTTAAGGGACTGGCCATAATAGCTGGGAAAAAAATCTCCTTATGGAGTCAAATCTCTTATGTATAGGACTTTCTAAATTTCCCCAAAGGCAATCTGTAAATCACTCTGAACCTAAATGTCACCACGACATTACACTACTTTCTTCTAATTATTTGCTTTCCCTCCCTCCTTGATTTTAAGTTCTGCAAAGTGGCAAATTTTAAAAACAAAGAAGAAGGTAAATACCCTATAAAAAGACAAATGAGAGACTGAAGGAAGAGTGCCGCATGCTATCATTCTTATCACACGGGGAAGTGATGTAGGGGAACATCATGAGAATTAAGATTGAAAGTGATAGACTGTATTTCTAAATAATGACGGAAGATATAGATTGAGATAAAATATTATTTTATAAGGCAGAATTGGGCCCTTTCACTATTTGCAATCTTGGGCATATTTAACTTAAAGTCAACAGGGATGCCCTGAGCAGGGTTTTGCACACACTTCCCTGAGATTATAGTATTGTTCCAACAGGCAACTGGAAATGCTAACATAGTCCTCAAGATATAATGCCTTCATTCTGGGGCACGATTTCTTTACCTTTTAATTTTTTTTTCTTTTTTCACATTAAAATCAGCAGCAAATTAAATGCAAATGTCTGGAGAAATGAAACACTTGCACTACAAATTTACACACACCAAATAAGAAAAAAAGAAAGTTATAGTCCTCTCGCCGATTGTAAATCCCCAGACTTCTAAATATGTACACTCAATGTATTAAAGAGCAACTTAACCTTGCTTGGAGGACTTTGACTTCTGCAATTCCCAACATATGTTTATTCTTCAAGCTAAAAATTGCATTTCCATTGGGTTTAATATTAATATGCCAGTTCTGCTAGTGCTTAAGCTACTTGTTGGAAATAAGTCTGGTGCTTTTAAATGTTACCTAGAGCCTTGTAGATAACTGGAATCCCATATAGAGGAATATCATCAAAGGGAAACGACAAACCGTAATTAAAATGTCAGATTATTTTAAAAAACAAAATATAAAGAAGCAATCACATATTCAAGTCACATAGGGGCAAACTCAGCCATCAAATGCCAATGGGTTTTGCCATCACTCATAGACACCTCTCCCAGCAGGCAATCTTTACAGCTAGATTATTGCAAAGGGTGCCATTTGCTCAACTTGAATGCATGACCAAAAGTCTGCACCCCCACTCTACCACATCAGCTGAGCTTCACAGAGTCCTTTCCCAGATGTTGGCTGTATTAGATAAAATGTGGAAATGGTACACTTCCACTTTTTAACATTTCTTTGTAATTGCTTCACCTAATGTAGCTCTCAATCACCCCCGTCCTCATTGATCTTCCCAGACCAGAAACAGATGTGCAGTGTCATTGTATACAATTTAATGATTAAAAACAAGGCAACTGAATAGGGCAGGACAGGGTTGAAAGTCACCATGTAGATATTGGATTTCCCTCTGTATTCAGAGGAACTGTGGAAAACCCACAGAGGGAAGGTAGAGTAAAGTGAGAATCATAGCTGCCTTTTTCCGAAAATTGCTTATATAAGGGGAGAATACAAAAGATGTCCTTAGTTCTCCCAACATCTCCCTGTCCGACTATGTATTCTTCATTTTAATATATGTTATAAGGACTACAACCCAAGAGTCAGTTATTCACCTCCAAGGAAAGAGGAAGATACCATCCCCCAAAGCGGAGTAAGCAGTTTACTCAGTCTGAACGTTACAGAATGTTTTCATCAATAGTTAAAAATCTTCATTCTAAAGGATTCAGTTACTTCGGAGAGGAGGCCACCCCCAGAATGTCCTGTGGAAGCCAAAGCCACAGGGAAGCTGGGGCCTGCCGGGTTAGCAGCAGGTGATCCAGATGTGCACATCTGCTGCAAACCACCCCCTCCCCCAGGCGGTGGCTGGGCTGCAGTCCGTCACTGGGGACAGCCAGCACAATGGGGAGGCAGAAGAACAAGGTAAAATGACATTTGGAGGGTTTTGTGAGTTATGATGATATTCTTTGAAATTCCCAAGCGTTGTGAAGGGTCTTCAAAGGGATTCTCAACTCCAGGATTTAGTGCTCCGGGCAGCGGCCCAGGTACCACAAAAACCCCATGTGTGTACGTCTCCTTTGTTACCCATGTACACATTCTCTCCCTGACGTCAAAGCCATGTTTGCTCAGCTTATTGAAAATGTGTTCTTCGCTGGCCACATTCTTCCCTTTTTGGAGTCAGTGATGTTTCTGCAGAGCTGATGGCACTGAAGCTGCTTCCTCCATAGAAGGAACAGGGCGGACAGTTACTGTGCCGAGCCATATGCTAACCAGACAAAGCTTGTTTGCCTTAGAAACCTTCTGTTTACTTTTTGTTTCTGTTTGTCTGGCATCTAACCAGCATTGTAGTAAAATGTCTATTCTTTAGCTTTGGATGCTCCCTATTTGCTGGTCCCTTGGTGGGGAATTGTTCTAAGAATGGTCTGGAGATAGCTTAGGCCAGTGTAGGGCAAACTTCTCTCCCTACCTGAAGAAGAATAAGTGTATGGTGGGGGGTAGGATGGTGATTATCATTGGCCCTTCTGAGGTCCAAAAACAAATCTTCTGAACACTTGCCAAAGTTTTGATTGAATTGTAGTACAAGGAGGTTTTTTCTTAAAAAAAAAAAACAAAAAAAAATCGTCTTGGTTATTCAACAACCTTGTTTTAGCTGTTTGGAGACTTAGTCATTTACAGCTATTCTAAGTGGGGTGCCAAAGCCTTCATTATCTCTTTTATAGGTTATAGTTTTACTTTACAGAGCTTAGAAAGAAGGATCTGTGACCAATAGCCTGGTCTGTTCCATGTAACTTATTGGTAAGAATGGGGAAAAAGCATTTGTTACATACCTATGATGTGACAGACTTCCAACATTTATTATCTTACTTTAGGAGGCAGTTATTTCCATTTTATAGCTGGGAAACTGAGGTAGAGAGAGCTCATATAACTCATGCAAATTCACACAGCTGAAAATTGATGGAGTCAGAATTTAATCACATGCCAGAATCACTCTCAAAGACTTTTTATACAATATCAGAGTGCTGCGAAAAAAGTCTCTGACACCATAGAGTTTACAGAAAGATCTCAGAACATCACGGCTAATGCCTGATAGATCTGGTGTTGTCATGATCACAGATGTCAAGTGGAAAGTAGCACTGGAAGCTTCTGGTGATCCACTCACTGACTGACTATTCCTCCTTAGTGTCCTGACCACTTTATCCCCACACCTTACTCCTTATTTCTCAGAATTTATTTCCCATTACAAAAGGGCTTACTCTGCACCAGGTATTCTGCAGAGCCCTTGGTTATAAAGGTAAATGAAGAGTCTCTCCCAGAGAGAAATTTACATTCTAGCGACATTTCCCCTCATCTCTAGGACTGAGGTCATTAAAAATGCACTTATTTTCAGAATTGAGAATTCAAAAAAATTTTCTGAACTTGTTGACAAAGACTCATTCCTTCCTACCTAGCTCAGCTTGTCCCAACCGAGAGTCCCTAAAAAGACTGCAGTTATTCAGTTATTTGAACGCTGATCTCTGAGAGTTAACACATTTAGTCAGGTTAAATGGAAATCATACCTTTACTTGAGAAATATTTTACAGCCTAATTAAAACATCAAAGTCCTTTGTGTTTGTACTAGAATTATAGTGAAATATGCATTTAGTTCATTAAAATGGGAAAACTAATTATTAGTTTAAAATATAGTATCTATCGTAAGAGGGGAAAAAGATCTTTCCATGATGCACTGGCAGTACTGAGGCAGAAGCTAATAAAATAATGCCATGGTGGAAAAAAATTGGATGACATTGACACTACTTCAACTCAGCACTGACAGGAAGGCAGGTTAGGGATTATACGTCATACTTTAAGAAAGAGGAGATAAAAATAATTAAGCCAGGATTGCCCTAAACAGTTGGGAGTATAAGGAATAGACCCCAAATCTTCTGATTACAAGCCCATGACATCTCTTAGAACACACTAGTTCAATCAATTCTTGTGTAATGACTATTTTCTAGAAAATTATTCAAAGTTCTGAGAATACATTTAAATTACGAACACTTCTGAAAATAGATGAACATGTGTTATACTCTAGGTATTTAAGGATAAACAGTAAAGTGCCAAGAGAAATACAACTCACCCAAATTAATTGTAGAACACAGGAAAATATTTGTCTGTACCACCTGTGCAACTGTGTGAAGCATCCACTTGTTTGGCCATAGAAGTAAGACACAGGGATAGACAGAGACATAGCCCCCCCAAAAATTTGTCAATGAGTAGTTAAGAAGTAACACCAACCTCTCATTTTCAATGAAAATTGCAACCCACGAATAATTTATAAATTTAAATGCAGTGTAATTGGTGTCACATTCTTCCCTGCTCCATTGTTTCCCGTACTGAAATGAAGGATTTTACATAGGGTCTGTTACTTAGAATTTTCACCATAATTTTTGTTAAAGAAATGGTGCCAAGTCACCTTGAAGAGAATTGGGCCCATGGGCCAAAACAGTGATTATAGCTAAATGAAACAAAAAATTGAAGGCTGAATCCTTCAGCTCAGCTGTTTGGTCTTAATGCAAAGAAATAGCTTTCCACAGATCTGTAATGGACACCAATTTAATCTCCTCTGTTATTAGCTTTTGAAACTCTTATCATGGTGTATTTTGGCGGCCAACCAAAGCCAGGATGTTCAGCTTAATAAATTTAACCTGAAGTTCCAGGCCTTCCCCTCTTCTGCCATTCACAGCATACAATTAAACCTCTTGGTGAACTGCTGATAACATTTCTTTAAGCTAAATTTGCCGTTGGATACAAAAGAAACATTCCTGGAGAATGACATAACATTGCCACGGGGCCAAAAGGCAAACATGTTGTGGAACATTTTTTTAAATGATAAAATATATTGTTTCAGGATTTTATGCAGCAACGTGCTGTATCGCTAACCAGATATTAGGCTGCTGGGACTGAAATAACATCCTCCGTGGCCAGAGGGGGTGTGCAGTTAACAGTAATGCTGCTGTGAGACCAGTTGTCTTGACATCATCATACACAAACTCTATCATTATAGATGGCACCATGAGAACTAGAACTCTAATTAAAAGATTATACGCTAATAGGTGCTATTATGATTCCCTTCTGACAGTTACAAAGAAATAGAAACACTGCCTCAGTCAATACTGGCCTGAAATATTGGATCAAACAAAAAATGTATTTACTTACCACATAGTTATTGATTATCTAAACTACAGCTGACACTAGGTAAGGAGCTGGGGATACAGTGATCTTATTGAGCTCACAGCCGTCTAGGTTACAAAGACAATCAGCAACTCATGCAAATGTACATCAAATTGCACCTGTGATAAGAACTATGACGAGGATGCATGGCTAATAGCTCAGTACGCTGTACTTGTGTCAGCTTGGATAAGCTGTCTATATTCTCTAGGCTCTGCTTCCTTATTGTTAAATAGGGGTAACGATGGTCCACGTCTCAGACGGTTGTTGTGGGGGATTATATGAGATGATCAATATAAGTGCTCATAGCAATGCCTGTCATATACTCCCCCAAAATGCTAGCTATTATTATTGTCGCTCTTTCATTATTTGCATTACTACTAGTAAAGGAGGTCAAAAAAGCCTTCCTTGAGAAAGTGAGCACTGGGAGGGAAACTTAAGGATAAGTTGAACCTAACATAGTGAGGAAGAAAAAGATGAGATTTCTCAATGGGGGACCAGTAGATGCAAATGCTCTGAGGAGAGTGGAAGCACAGCCAAGAGGAAGAACCCAGAGAAGGCTGTCACATGAACACTGAGAAGATGTAAAATGAGGCTGGAGAGGTGGATAGTATTGAATACCTTTGCAGATACATTTAACTCATCTAAATTATTATTGTGGATTTGTAAACCCCCAAAATTACACTTCCTTTTATTGTGGGAATACTGATTTTACAATGCTGCATAGGGCAAACATAACATAATTCTATTCCTGTGACCGCAGAGAGGACCATTTATTTACTTATTCATTCATTTATCCATCGTCTAACAACCCAACAACATTTGTTGAATGCTGACTGTGGGTCAAGCATAGAGTTAGGCGCTAAAATTGCAAAGGCAAATCAAGCACCATGCTGTCATAATGAGAGAAATAGAAATATGAACAAATAAAATAACTCCGAGAGTTTCTAAAAAGACAGAAGAACCAATTTCTATGAGGGACAGAGGAAAGCTCCACTAACTCTGTGGAGAACTGGGGAAAGCATTAAGGAGGAGATTTTGAGATTTGAAGAATAAATAGAAGGGCAAAAAGAGGAGGAAGTGTGGTACACGTCATGAAGTGGAAACAGGTGCAGGAGGTGGGGTGGGCAGGCAAAGTGGTGCAGGGAGAGCTGGCGTGGGATCAGGTGGGGATAACTGGAGAGGTCTAAAGGATGAGGGCTTTATGTGATTTTATTCTTCGGCAATCTGGAACCAAAAGATTGGAGCAGGAGCCACATCACTGGGACAAACCAGGATCCTTCATTTTCTGACTACTTGGGTCACAGGGCAAAGCAATGTGAATGCACTAATATGTACTGTGCTTGGTGCCAGTTGTTTCTTGGTTTTGTCATCCAAGCTGCTTCCTTCTGAGGTGAAGCTGAGGACTAAAAATGACAGGATTTTATCCCAGCATTGTTACTAAAAGTAAGGAACTTGGAATCACTGTGGATTGATAAACTAAATCACAGTACAAACCTTAAAACAGGAAATGTGTGATCTTTAAAAATCAAGTTTTTGAAGAGTATTTGATATCATCTCAAATTTTATAATGTTAACTGAACAAAAACAGGAGGCAAAGACATGTATAAAGGAGAGACTATCCAATTTGGTTGCAAACATAGGATGTAGAAAAGAAACACTGGAAGGAAAACCAGCAAAATGTTCAATGGTATTATCTCTGAATGCTGAGATTATGAGTGATGTTATTTGCCTCTCTTTAATTTGGGGAATTTTCTTTAAAAAGTTATATTGATTTTATAGTCAGAATGAAACATCTTAATTGAAAGTCATATTAAACAAACATTATCTGTAGTCAAGATAGTATGGAGGGACTATAGTAAGGAAGCCCTGGACCCACCAGCATATGAGCCTTTGACACCAATTACTTGGTAGCTTATAAATTAATTCATGCCACCAAGTCACCCATCAACAATTATGTCAAATATAAGGTAGATGATTCAGGGAGGTAGAAACAATCAAATCTTAGTCCCAAGATAATTTATATAAAACACTTACTATAGGGTTAACATACTGTAGGTGATAGATTTAGCTTTTTTCCCTGAAACTAAAGGGACTTGGTTTCTCATAGAGGAGAAGACACTATTGGCAAAGTAGTGAAACCATATAATCATAAGGGACCTAAAGGAATATGGAGCCTTCCTGCTGAGTAGAGAGCAAGAAAAGGTAGTCACTTATGAACAATCCCTGAGGCGAAATGCAAGCATGTCAATTATGGCAAGTTTCCGATTATAGAGTACTACAGTACATGTGAAGCAAAGGGGATTGACTTGGCCAAAAATGGGCACATAGGCATGTCTAAATCCCTACCTATGGCTCAATTGTTAACCCTCGAATATAACATGTAGCATCGTGCTCCCCTGAATACCTTGTAAACCCAATTGTACGTGAATTATCATTATTATTTATAAGAGGTGACTTGTTTTGACTAAAATAAAAAGGAAGGCCAAGCCAAAAAAGACAAGGGAGGGAGGGAGGGAGGGAGGGAGGGAGGGAGGGAGGAAGGAGGGAGAGACAGAGAGAGGAAGGAAGGAAGGAAGGAAGGAAGGAAGGAAGGAAGGAAGGAAGGAAGGAAGGAAGGAAGGAAGGAAGAAAGAAAGAAAGAAAGAAAGAAAGAAAGAAAGAAAGAAAGAAAGAAAGAAAGAAAGAAAGAAAGAAAGAAAGAAAGAAAGAAAGAAAGAAAGAAAGAAAGAAAGAAAGAAAAGACAGGAAATTTGAGCACATATAATTGCAGACATTTTTTCAAGTCTGAGAACATGAACAGGGGAAATTATACAAAATCTTAAGTCTTGAGAATCTCCTGATTTCAACTAAGGTCAGAAGGTCAACACCATTTTCAGGAGTGAAAACATCGACTTGCAAAAGTACAGTAAAATAAGACACTGAGCTGTGAAAGGGGAAAGGTGCATTGTCCAGTCCTGCGTCCTGTTGACTCCATCCCTCCACCTCACAGTCCGTGAGAGTAACCAGAGCAGCTCTTCACCTCATTCTCTGGCACTGTTTCTGTCTTATTCTCTTTCAATCATATCAAAAGTACACTCTCACTGGCTGATGAACAGCTTCTCCCTTTACTTAATACTCAACAGCACTATCCATGAACCCCAGATATAGTTAGAGACATTTCCCAAGGGAAAAGTAGAAAGTTTATGGCTTACAAGGAATGGTTTCGTTGTTAAAAGGCTGAAACAAAATGTTTACTAGAGTGAAAGAATTCATAGCCTAATCAGCTAACTCTTCCTTTTAAGAAGGACATGGGCTTGTAATTTGAAGTGAAATCATTCTACTGGTCCCAATGCCAGTTCCAGCTTGTTGACTTTAATGGGGAAGTATAACACTTGGAAATGTGAAACACAGTGGGTAATATTTATATGAAATCTTCAAGAACTATGGTATTTTGCTCATGTGGAATACTAACGATGGCATTTTGCCTAGATCAGGGAACCAACAGATTAGCACATTAACACTTTTAGGAAACATGCATATAATTTACTTTGAATGTGGTCTTTGACTTCTAGGAGGAATACCTAATGATTTTCAAACTGTCAGACTACTTTATAAAGCATTTGTAAAAAGGGCCGGCCGCTCAGGAGCTCTTAGCATCAGCATTGTAGAACAAGTATGAACTCCACTTTCGGACAGGAAAAGTCCACTAGTGGAAGTTCCAAAAAAATGCCCTAAAACTACAAATAAGATAATTTTAAAATAGTTCGTAGGCTAGTCCTCAATTACACTTTTTAAAAATTTATTTTTTAACTACAGGTGGCATACAATATTGCATTACTTTCAGGTGAACAACACAGTGGTTAGACATTTATATAACTTATGAAGTGATACCCCCAGTAAGTCTAGTACCCATCTGACACCAGACACAGTTAAAACAATATTATTGACTCTACTCCCTATACTGTACTTTACATCCCCGTGACTATATTTATAACTGGCAGTTTGTAATTTCACTCACCATCTAATACCCCTTCCATCTGCTGACCAACAAGTTGTTCTCTGTATCTATGAGTGTGCTTCTGTTTTGTTTGTTCTTCCGATTTTCAATCACACATTTTTAAAGCATGTCATATATGTAAGTCTTATATTTCAGGAATGGGTCTACATACTATATTCATATAACTCACATAATCCTCACAACAGCCCCACAAGTTATGAACTACCACTTTTCTCATTTTAGATATAAAGCAATGGTGACACAGAGAGGCTAAAAAAAAAACTTGTCAAATTCATTTATCTGGTAACTGAAAAAACCTAGATTTAAAGCTGAGCGGTCTGACTCCAGAGACTGTGGTCTTAACTACAATGTCACACTGACTTTATGCAAGTGTTCTAATGTTCAAGAAAGAGCCTATACACAAGTAAATATAAATATCATTGTTAACAGAATTAAATAATCAACTTTCCCCTTCCTGTTTCTTTTGTAAGTGGGGAGAGATTGTACTTATCGTTAATTAGGCTCAAACCAAATATGTTAATAAATTGCTATACATTGGGGAACTATAATTTTGCTTATATACAATGCTTCTACTATTAGAGGTAAAATATTAATCAATCAATAGGAGATTTAATTGGTATTAAAAGTAATAACAGTTTTGCTTAAAATGTGAAAATAAAAATTTTTTGTTTCTTCTTATTTCCTACATCATTCTCCATCAGTCTCCATAATGACTCAAATGCTAGTATGGAGTTAGAATATGAAGGATCCACAATAGATAGCACACTGCATGGTTGTGTTGGAGAAGAAGAAGGAGAAGGAGAAAGAGGAGGAGGAGAAAGCAAAGGTAGAGGGCAGGGATGTGGAAACACGTACAGAAATTGAGTAGAGGAAGTAGCCCTTGGTCCACACGAAGCTTTTAACACTGAAGAAAGTCCCTTCTCCAGGAAACAAGGCAGGATTATCAGCCACAGAGGACACTGCTCAGCGTTGGCATCCAGGTGTTATGCGTGTGGAAGTACATTTACTTCCAGGAAAGAAGGTCATTTTACCACCATTTTCCCCCTCTGCATTTAGAAAATATTACTTGTACTTTTTCTCCTCATAGACCCAAACTGACTCAGATGAAGGAAGCATCCAGAACCCCACCATCAATGAGAGTTATGATTCAGATTAACCAAATATATTTTGAGGTAGCAGAGGCGGTGGGTATCATTCCTTTCTAGGGGATTGTTTCCTTGCTTGTTTTATCTAGCAGAGTTGTACTTCCTCTTATTCTTTCTTTCACTGATCATATTCTTCCCACGCATCATATTCCATCTGGTATCTAAAAGTCCACACATTCGAGGTCCACACACTGAAATTAAGAAATAAACTAAGAACACATGAGAAATCAATTAAAGCCTGCAAACTTAACCAGACTGTCTAATAAACTCCATATTAAAAGCTAGAGCCTAAAAGATTGGATTCTTCATCAGATTTCCCTTCTCTGAAACCTCAACTGATACACTGGAACATTCATGCTGGGTAATTAGAATCAGAGCATTTGGAATACAGGTTTTTTTTTTTCTCTCCCTGTTCCAATTCTCATTTTCATTTGGTCTTTTATGAATACTTGCAGCCCATCTGTCTAGTTTATTTAATAAATTATTGAGAATTGTCTGATGAATTATTGCTCCCTTTTTTTCAGCTTTATAAATAAATTGCCAGCCAACAGCTCTGAGGAAAAGCAAATCATTGCAGATTTGTATTTTAGTTCAATGTTTTCAGAGGCTCTGAAGAACAGATTCAAGGTGGGTGAGGTCGGAAGCAGGAAATCCAGGGAGGAGGCTATGGCAGCCCAGGTAAAAGGTGATGAGTCACTGACCCAGGACAGTAAAGTTGGGATGGGGAAGATAGGGAAGATTTTAAAAATTATATTTAAACGATTGATTGACTGTAGAGGAAGAGCAGGTTAAGGAACAAAAATAAAGATTTCATTCTCAAATAAGTTGAATTTGTGGCCCTTATGGGTAAATCAGATGCAAAGGTCCAGTAGATTTGTACTAACGTGAAATACACGGAGAAATCTGTGGAGGAGGCTTGAGCAGCCTGCCAGTGACTAGAATGATGAGAGTAGATGAGATAACTCAAGGGGAGTTCACAGTGTGAGCCGTGTTAGCTCAAGGACAGAACTCTCAGCAAAAAGATTTAAGGGGGAGGAGGGCGTGATAATGTGCCAGATACAATCTATTACTACGCAGGACTAGTCTTACCCTTCTAAGCTCTCCGTTGTACTACGTCTCTCCAACCCCCGTGACAGTGATGTTTCTGTTTAGATTCTGTAAATAGAAGGCACTTACAGGAGAAGTAGAAGGCAGAGGAGAAGGACATGTGATTCCCTGAGGGCATGTGCTTGAGTGTAAATAGGTGGCGGACTTAGAGATTTACCAGAGGCCTCTGCGCCTTATCCTGAAACCACCCACTTCAGTTCTGTAGGCAGCAGAGTTTATTAGCTGTATCGTACTACGATTTTGTGAAGCAACAGCAGCTTCCTTAAACTCTGCTCCCCAATGTAAAAGTCTCTAATTCCCTGTATTAAATCTCTTCCTGCTCAAAATACAATAAGGTCTGTCTTCGTGAACAAACTTTACTAATATAGGAAATGCAGTGTCAGAGGTATAGAGACAGCAGGTCGAGATTGACACCTGAAAAAAGCAGAGACAAGGAAGGTAGACACACACATTTGGGGTGGGGAGGAACTTCTGAGAGGAGAGGAGACATATTGGACAGCAGCTGAAAGTGAGAGATGAGTCAAAATAATTTGAGTGTGAGTGTGAGTTGTGTTTTATAAGATAGACCTGAGCATGTTTATAAACTAAGGCAAGAGCCAGTAAAAAGGGAGATGGTAAAGATATATGAAATAGTAACCATGAATGATGAAGTCAGATCCTGGACTAGATTGAAAGAGTAGGGACAATGATGGATAGGTTGACCACAAACAGGAGGATGGGTATTTTATTCTTCTAAGATCATGGCAAAAAAGAGGAAATGAACTGAGGAGCTGAAAGAATCTTAACAGAGTAGGTTCCAAGTGCAGAGGACATCTGGGTTTAGCCATCCAACAGCCACGTCACTTTCTTTTGATTACCAAATCCTGATTTCTCTCAGAGAACCATCTCTTTCCATTCTCAACCCTGTGACTCTAGAGCACAAGACCAAGTCCTAACCCAATCAGAACATCACATCCCACTGTCTATAGTGATGGGTTCAGGCAGGTGTTGCCACTGGAGTTAATAGGATGTGATGAGACATTTGCTGAGGCTTCTGATGAAGGGGCTGGTAAACTTTCCCTCAGGGCTTCAACAGAGGATATGAGTTATCTTGTGTCCACGGGGGGAAGAGCCTCTCTGAGAATAAAATTGAACCAAAAGGAATGGAGCTGAAGAGAGAGCGTTTGAGAAAAACCAGGTCTTGATGTTATAGGTCAAGTGCCTACGCTGAACTTCATTTGAAGCCAGATCTTTTCCTGGACTTTTCAATTAGTTGAACCAATAAATTCCACTTTTGCTTATGCCAGTTTGAGATGGGTTTTCTCTCATTTGCTAAAAGAGTCCTGAACCACAGAGTGAGGTTGTGTGCTGAAAATAAAGAGGGTTGGATATATTTAAAAAAAAAAAAAAAGCCGACTGATAGTATAAACAGCAAAAGGAAGAATCTTAAACAATAATCACCCAGTTAGGCCGTAAAACACAGTTCAGTTTGGCTGAACTCAACCATGCTAATGTCAAACCAGAGTCAATAATTTGGTTTTTTAATGTTCTCTGTGGCAACTAAAGGAACTGATTTTTTTTCATCACTTGCAATTGCCTTTGTGAAGTATGGACCGCCTTTGGCCAGGCTCATATGACACCTAACATCTGGATAAAAATTGAAAAATGTGATGTCAACCATGTGTTTTGTCAAACACAATTACAAACCCCTGGGTAGTTAGAAAATATCTAATAATTGTTTCAGATTTCATCTGAATCATGTATATACAGCATTTGTGACTCCAAAACTTTCAGAGTTAAGGAACATAATCTCTGCACCCACCATTCCTCTGTTTTACAAGTCAGACCCCAGCCCAAGTGTGATGTCATCTTTTCCCCCACTTAATATTTCCCCTGTGTAATGTTTCCTCCATGCAAATGCATCAAAATTTCAGCTCCACGAGCAACTGTTCATGTTGAAGGCATATGTCTTATATTTCAACTCTGTGTCACATAAATGGCAGTAGAATATAGGATATTCCAATTGGAAGGTGAATGTAGATTTGGAAGGGCAAAACCAAACCTTTTATTTTACCAAGAATGAAATGGATGTTCAGAAAGGTTAAGCAACTTATGCAAGATCCCATGGTTAGTTAGTGGCTCAGCTGAGGCTTGAACCCATGACTTTTGACTGCACGCTACATCCTGCTGTATCTGTCATAACCTGTAAATTTGGGTTACATTACCATTCTGCAGTCAGGAGCACTTTGTGGCTATGAATATATTTAGAGCTACCCAAAATAGTATTGATCATCCCTAAAATGCTTCCTTCTGAACATCCATAAAAGTTTCTAAAAAGTTTTAGAAACTAAAAAGTTTCTCTACATTATTAAATATCTAAGCATCATCTATCATCTCTGTCTGTCTCCCCACCATTCCTAGGATTTGTTGTTCAAATATTTAATGCCAACTCATGTGACCACTATATTTAAAGGGACTTTTACATGAATTATCTCATAAATGCGATTCTCTTTTTATGTTTCTATAATATTTTTATATACTTGCTATTACCTTGTGGAATGGAATGTAATATAATAATCAAACACATTCATGCAATATGATGTCATTTGCAATAGGCAGGAAAGGCTTATCTTTTTTTGTATAAATATATGAAGGGGGGAAGCTACACGCCTGTCTTCTTACTTCACAGAGAGCTATCTGAGAGTACAAGGCTATTTGTTCCAGCCTGAGGGGGATCATGACCCCATGACCTCTTGTTCATTAATTTATTCAATTAGAATTGTGATACAACCAGATATTCTATAACAAAATTTCCATTACTTCACTATGTTTTTTAATCATTATCATCAAATGGAATGTTATAGAGTCATTCCATTATGAACATGGTTCTAAGCTAAGAATTATACAAACGAGCTAAATAATTTATTCTGAATTAATTTCAGGAAAAAAGATTTTATCATTTCCCCCATGTTTTATAGTTAGAATCAAGATTATGAGTTAATATGAAACTTACAAAGGGACAGGTTTGGCTCAAAAACCTAAAGAAGTGAACCAAAAATTTGGTAATTTAAGCAATCAGCATATATTATGTCTTTTCAAGTAGAAGTACAGGATCTTTTAAAAATTGTAATGTTTGAGGATCTTACAGTGTTTTAAACTGCAAGGATTAATATCCACAGTAATTATCAAGCAACCAACCAATTCACCAACAAATATTCACCAAGCATAGTAATGTAGGACGCACAGAGGACGAGACGCGGCCCTGGCGTCTAAGAAGCTCACGATGCGTCAGGGTGATAAATCATGGAAACAATTAGTGGAAAATATCAAATATTATCTTTTAAGTGATAAATCATCCTTCTTCTTTCTCATTCTCTAGTCTACTACTTAATAATCTGGTTAAGACTTTCCTGAAGCTTCTTGGGATCAGTTCCAGTTTGTATAAAGGAACATACACTTTTGTTCCTATTGTTTAAACCCGAAGTCAATAAATTCATGATGATAATTTTTTTTTATTCTGAGACTTGCACTGCACATAGCACCCATATATATATTATATATATATATATATATATATATATATATATATAATATATATATATATTACATATATATTAATATGTCATATATATGTAATATTTATATTACTATGTATATTACTATCTCATAGAAATAATTCAGAAACCCTATAATATTACTAGCAAACAATTTTCTCTCCATTTTACAGATGAAGAAGTTTAGGTTGAGAGAGAAAACCTTCCTTGAAGTGTTCAGTAGTGCCTAAATAATTGTGGCACAATGAATTTTAATGTAAACTTCAAATTTAATTCCAAGGATATTCAACCTAAAAGTCAGAAGAACTGGTTAAAATTCCAGCCTTCACCACTTATTGTCTGTGTCATAAGGAGAATGTCACTTTCAGTCTCCCTGGATTCAATTTCAGAAAGAACTGCTTCTATTAGTAAAATTAGGCTTAGTTTTGACTGATAAAAAACCAAAAATAAGAGAGACTTTGAAAAGATAGAATTTTATTTTATTTACTTATAAAATAAGTCTGGAGGTGGGCAATCTGGGGATGGTATGGTACCCCATGGAATCATGGTTCCAGACTTCTTCTACATTGTTGCTCTGTAATTTTCAGTATGAGATTTCTACCTCAGGGTTCAATATGGTTGCTCAAACTCCAACCATTACATCTGTATTCCAGCCAAGAGGAAGAAGGATGCACCACTTTCCTTTCATACATTTCCTATGAGTTGCACACAGTAGTTCCACTCTTGTTGGTCAGAGACTTGTCACATTCACACTTACTGTAAAGCAGACTGGGAAATCAGTCTTTCACCTGGACAGTGGACTTAGCTACAAGTCAGGAATTCTATTACAAATGAAAAAGGAGGGAATAGGATTTGGAGACCAATGCCAGTCTGCTACATTGTCCTATCAACGTCATTGGGTTGCTAAAATGTTCACTTGAGATGTTATATGCAAAAGTGTATACCTTATTCTATAATGTAAAGCAGTTTTCTAGTATTATCAGTGAATCTGACTTCAAGTATGAAGAGAAAGATGTTTTCTTACATAGCGTTATTCCTGGGTGTTTCAGATGAATCAAAGTACAGATATGACTACAATGAGAATGCACGTGCTGACCTCCCTTTACAGGGAGCCTGTGTAACTAACTACATGTCCTGCCTCCCACCAGTTGCTCCCAGCCAGTGACTGATAGGACAAGTTTGCTAATACAGTCCCATTCCTGGGAGACTCAAGACTTTTCTGATAGCTGGTTTTGGCTTGAGGATTCTGGATAGTTTTGCCAAAACTTTCTTAAACTGCACAGCAGTCCAGGATGCGCCACCCCACCTTCTTGGGGTCTGCCTTGCATCGTGGTCTCTCAGCTTCTCCAGCCCCCTCCCTATTTTCTCTCATATAGATACTTCCCTTAATAAAATCCATGCATATTTAATCCTGTCCTGACATCTGCTTCTTAGAGGACCTGGATTAACAAAGAATAATATTTTGTAAAGAAATACCACTCATGGAATTTCTTGATTAAAAAGACTTTTCGGCAAAACTAAACTTTTGCTAAGTAAGCTCAACTTCAGGATCATGTTTTATGTCTACATTAATCTCTAAAAACTGCAAGTTCTCCTCATGGAGTATTTTTAATTATGACAGCAACTAAATACTTTGTCACATTGTTTCTTTTTAGACACAATGGCAACAATTTACTAGGCTTAAAACTATAGAGCTCATATAAATATCCCATAGCGATATTTTTAAAATTCAAAATAATATACAAATACATTGAAAGACTTTACTACTAAAACCCTTTTTATTTAAACTCTTTGTTATTCATTGGAACAACATCAAATATTGTGTGCCTACTATGTGCTGGGTACAAAGTTAAATACTGGAGAGACAGACATGAATACAATAGATCTTCCCTCAAGGACTTTGCCATCTAGTTATAGAGAAACACTCCTAACAACCAACCATTAAGACCCATTAACCACAACGTTTCATTAGTCAGTGGGAATCTTGCCTGAAGAAGGACCACAGACAGACTCCAAAGAGGCCTGCTTGCTAACAGAACACAGTTGTACTTCCCTGCATTCTGTACATCAGTTGCACATCAGTTACTCACTGATGTCTGCCTATGCATGGACCAGCTCAGGCAACCATGGAGAATCGCTGCAAAAAGAAAAAAACACATGCCTGCACTTTCTTCTTCAAACACTAAAGAATAACCCAGTGGAAGTAGGACTTGAGAGAGCAGAGGGTCAGGGAAGAAATGAGAGAGAAGCCAGCAGTTAGGTCTAAGGTTGCAGAGAAAATAACAAGCCCATCAGCATCTGACACAGAAAGAAGTATGAAGGATCATTAGACATCCACAAACTCTGGAGAAAAGTAGTGGGGAAGAAAAGTGCCAGGAGGAAAATTGAGAAGAAAATGCAGGCTTGTTTTTGTTGTTATTGTTGTTGTTGTTATTTATACATTTCTCAAAAATGTTTCTAGCATGTTTGCGATATTATCCTCCAGTTTTTTGCCAGCTCATACAAAGGCAAAAGTAGAGCTGCTAGATTCCACAGAGCTCATAAACTCAAAATTTCTTCTGTAAAAAAGAATCAAAAACAGTTAAAAGTATATTCAATTTAGCTAGTTTCAATTATTTCTGAATAAATTATATTTTATACTAACTATATCAAATATGATCATTTTACAAGCAAAACAAGTTGTTGAACACATTACATATCTCAGTGTTCTCAAGCTACTAAAGTGACTTTAGCTCTGTAAAACACTTCTAAAATATAAATGCTGCCTTTGCTTCAAATTTTGCCAAAGTGTCTTTTTTTTCCCCCAGATTAATTCTTTTTACAGAAATTCTATTATTTTATACAGGATCACTTACGGAAAAAGCAAGCAGTTGTGAATGGCAGGGGTCCAAGGAGTCAGTAAAACTCAATGAGACTAGGCAAAATGCTGAGGAGCCATGGCGTTTCTTGAGGAAAGACTGTCACAGACCTGCTCTGTGGCTCCCCCACAACTCCTAGGACAGATCTAGATGTGAAAACCCTTTTGAATTAGATGGATGGAGGGTGGATGGTCGGGGGCAAGAACTAGGAAAGGAACAAAGACAGCTGGGAGAGGGACGAGGCCACCTGAGAGCATTTTGTATTTGAGAGAAATTAAAAGGAAGTGCTCAGGACCCTAGGAATCCCATGACCTTAGAGCAGTCAAGAAAATACACAGCAGATTGTCTTTGTCTTCAAAAATAAACAGTTGGAAGAGGCAACCACCTGAACTAATGAAAACTGGCTCCTCATGGCTTTCTCTTAGCAAATGAAAAGAGCTTGCATACATTCATGGTAGACACAGATACCTAGGACATTAATTAATTGCAAGCTAGCCCTGAGGGCTGCTATGACATCACTAAAGGAGGGACGTGAGGGGTGGCCACACATACATTGGGACATCCTCTCTGACAAACCCTTTCTCCTCTCTGAGAAGCAGCATTCCCACAGACGAGGGCTCATGTGGTCCTGGCCCAGGGCTTCAGTTTGGCTTTGTTAGCATCTGCCTTGGGGTTGGAAGAAAAACTATGTAAGTTCTGTGCCAAGCAAATTCTGGCGGCCGCTGAACAGCTGGGCTGGGAGCTGAGGCATGCTGGAGGCCAGGAGGCTGAGGGCTCTCTGGGGTGCACAGTGAGGCTGGGCATGGAATGGAACTCCAGTGTCACTTTCTTCATCAGGCTAGCCAGACGGAACCTCCTCTTTTCTCAAACTTGAGCAATTTGTGCATCCCTTCTAGCATTCCTCTTAATCAGCTTGTGTTCATCATTTGTGAACTGGTCCTTTCTCTCCTGAAAGACCAGAAGTTTCCCGAAGGCAGTATCCACTTGCTTCTCTCTTCCCCAGGCTCACAGTGGGGGCTCATCAAATGTTTGCTGAAATGAAACGATCCACGGAGGACAGACCAGTGCAACAGGTCAGGGAAACGTCTGCATTCAGTGCCTCTACTTCCCAACCACAAACTCTCTCCTGCTGTTTGTTTTTTCCTCTCTGTGTCTTTTCTGAAATCTCCTTTGCAATTACTCCCAGGCAGCTAAATCGAATAACTTCTCATTTCCTGCCATCCTTCTGTGTCTCTTCAATAGAGCTTAGGATGTTCCTTCATTGTTTTAGGGATATCTCACTCTTTTGGGTTCTGATGTTTTCCTTGTGGATCATTCATTCTCAGTCTTCTTTATCTACTCTTCCTTTAACACCAGCTAACAGCCACCCACAAAACATCAACTTTAGTTCATTTGATAAAATTGTATCAAGTACCTACTATGAGCCAGGTACAGTGTTCATGTTTTCGAAGAGAGAATTGGCTCATCTGACTTCAGTTACAATCTCTGTGAGAATGTGCTGGACCTGGGATGCCAAGAGAGGATCAGCAATCCTTGCACAGTAAATGTGACACTGCCAAGCAGATGAGACCCTCACTGTGGTTCAGGGAACAGGATGGCTTGGTATTCTACACTTCTAAATCACAGACTTCCAGCTGCACTATTGTCCCCCTCTGAATTGCTCTTCCCCTGATGGATATCATGTATCACTAACCACCACCCACATGCCACTCCTCTCACAAAAACACCACCCTCCAGTCCCTTTTTCCACTTTCCAGGTTCAAGGTCATTTAAACAAATACCACTACTGTGAAAACCTCTTTATATTAAGTAAGTGATTTTCAAATCCCAAAGCATTGCTGAAATGACCCTTTCCTTTGATGACATTTCCTGAGTCTCACCAAAAAATTGTTTTGTAACTTTGCAAAGCATTTCCTCTGTAATTAGTTCTCAATTCAGTACAACAACCACTGTAGACATATCCCATAGGCAAGTCTGTGTATAGTAAACAAGTACAAGACCACCGTCTCTGCTCTATGGAGGCTCCCTCTTTGGCAGAGAGGGAAAGAGCAAACCTTGAGACGGAAGTCAGTTCCTCTTCTGCCTAACATTTCTATTTGCATCCAAGGCAGGTGTGCCCCCACTGAGTAAAAGAGTTGAAAAATCTCTCTCCCCAGCTACACATTTTCCTGAAGCAGTCATGACAAGATGTCCCTCTCCAAGGCAGCACCCATGTGGACAGGGTCCAAACAGCTGGTCCCTGTAACGCCAAAATCAAGCTCAGGCTTTCACTATGGACTCCAAGCATGGCCTTGGTCCTCCCCAGCAGACCAGGAAAGCACTAGAGGACCTCCCACGCTCTTGACTTTTGGCCAACCTTAAGCTTTCCAGGTTGCAGGACACCTTGATGATAGGTAGAAAAGAAAAAGGAACAAATATGGACCCCAGTGGCATTCTAGGGTCCATAAAGAGTGTCTCCCACTTGTTCTCAAATGGCTTGAATTTGGCAAATCCCAAAATACTCTTTGCCAAGAACTTTTTTGCCTTAATTTCTTAAACCCATGTGAATTTCAAAGGAAACATGGTCCGTATGTTTCTGATTCATTTACACTTAACTCATCACAAAGTTGTTGTGAAATAGCCATTTGATGTCCAAGAAGTCTTTAGAAGTACTTTCCTACGCTTTTTCTCCCTTGCCAATGCTAAATACAATTCCAATCCAGAGTTTCTTTAAGTTGGACTTAAACTCAGAACTGAAAGCGAACTCTTGTCTTGATAAAACATTCTTGTCAGCAAGTAGACGATTTAAACCCATAGGAAACAGAATTCCCTGAAGCTCCTGAAACTTCCTCCAATACAGTCCTTGTTTTCCCTTTTCCTAATTCATGTTAGATCAAAAGCAGAAATGTTGAGCTGTAAATTGAAATTGCACCAGGTCCCACCTCAACCACAGCAGAAACCCTATGGAGAACAGTTGCTCCAACGTTTGCTAACAGATATTTCAGCTTCTAGTCCTCAGGACAGTTGGAGTTACCTCCCCTCAGCACTGAACTTTTTAAGCCACAAGAGCTTTTGATGTCTCCAAATTCCCCGACCAGTATCCAACGTGCAAAGTAGCCCAGCCATCCACTGTGGAAAGGCCGGACTCAAATAAGTCTCCACTTTCCTCACACATAATATAATCCAAATATAAGCCAAATTCAAATTGATAGAGTTGATGAGGAAAGGATATATCAAAACTGTGGTTTCCAGCTGGTCTTTTGGTGTGGGCACGGTGATGTTGGTTTGAGTACCAAATACTAGAAAGGAGATGCGTGGGGGTCAGGACAGTTCTTTCCTATTTGCTCAGGAGGCTGTACACGAGTGAACTCTGAAACCTCAGGCATCCTGGGGAAAGTGGGCATTGCCTGCCAGCTTGGAGAGGAAAGTGAGGAGGGTGCCCCCTAGGCACTTCTTGGCCCGGCATTCACTCCGGCCCCAGTGCTACCTCAGCGTCCTCATCTTCCTTCCTGCCAGTGAGCTCCAGAAGAACAAAGACTCTTCAGATCCCCCGAGATCAAGACTAGGTCACGCCGGGAGGAGAAATCCCTCCCAAACAATCCCCTCCTTCACCTCTGTGCTTCCCACCCCATCTTTTTTTATTTCCTGCTTATTCTGAAATCATTTTCTTAAGCATTTTTAAACAATATTTGCATTTAATCATCTGAAAAAATATCCTTTATAGCAGCCTCGGAGCTCTTTCAAATACCCCTCCATGAATCTAAACATAACTTGAACCATTTCAAACAACTCCCTCTTGGCTCAGTCAAGTTGCCATGTTTTTTCCCCTTATTTTAAATTGTGCAAACAATTAGACATTTTGAAAACGGCATACATCAAGTAAAGCAAGTCAGGTTTTAATTACTTTAAAACATTTATAATCCCTGCTGTCAGAATCAGCCTTCTCCCTTTGGGCACGTAACATTCTAGCAATGTTGTGATGTCTTTTGGGTTTGACCTAAATATCGATTTACTTTATTGAGTCAGTACACGGCCTAATAGGTCAAACATTAGGCATGGGTGGTTGAAGAGTAAATACCTGCTACAAGATGCCAGAGTTAAGAGAAATTGTAAAATTAAATGCATCTTTAGAGGTTTGTAACTAAGTTCACATTTGTATTTAAATACCAAATAATCTTCCAATTTTTATGCATAGTTTTCAGTTCTGTAACAAAAACATGATGTCAAACGCTCATGCTGTGAGCACTGTGCTTGGTTTCCTTGTTTACATTCACAGCTGTAAACACAGTCTTATCCAGGCTTGCTTGGAAGCAAATTTCCCATTGTTTCCTGCCTTCACCATGTTGAGAAAATTCTAGAATTTTCCTCATATTCTCATTCTTTATGCATTGGCCCATAGGTACTTAAACTTTTCAGGGTCTGGCCACACTTCCACCTACTAAAGTCCCAATGCAGGCTTATGGTCTTCATTTCAACCCGTCTCGGATTTCAAAAGTTGTAAATAGAAAATTGTGCTGAGGGTATTTATTAAAAATTATTTATATGCAAATGCCTTCTTCATTTTAGTCCTACTCCATAACATATGCATTTCTCCAGCTACTTAAAACTCATTCATCTCTCCAGGCAAGCTCAGCGCTGGCCAACTTCACCAGAGACACCTGGAAAATCCAGAGAGAGGGACTTTTAAATAGAATTTTCAGTTCTCTTAATTACCAACAAAAGGGACCCAACATCCCTACGGTGGCTGTAAACAATATTAAAATGGGCTTCATTGAACTGATCAAAGGAAAGTTGAAAGAAGGTGTTGAAGTAGAGAGAGAGAGATAGGCAAGAACAGGAAAAGAGATGATGATCAGAAGGAATTCAAAAAAAAAGGAGAGAAAGACATTGAAAAGCAAATAGACTATTAAATGCAGTAAATAGAAACAGGGCAAACAATGTGAATGGAGAGAGAAAATAATTAAATTCAGAGTGACATTGCCTGTGTAGAAATGTGGATTCAAGAAATAAAATCCCCCATATGCACATTTTTGTTACTAATACCTTCCTTGAATTATGGAATTAAAACGCACATGCACACGTGTACACACACTCCTGATATGCTGTTCTCCTAAACTAGATGCAGTCACTGAGTGTTCCCTATGTGTGAAGACACTAGCCTTGTGCACCCCCACCCCTCAAACTCCAGGTCAGGATTGGTCACCCCCTCCTCGGTACCAGCAGGGATCAGAGCGAGGCATTAAGTCACCAATTGCCAAACCACTAAAACCTCAACCATCACTTCACAAACATCACTAAGAGAATGACCTCCGCCTTAGCTTCCCAGCAGTTCTCAGCAGGCGAGAAGACACAGGCATTCCAGAATCTACAGCCCATCCCTGCACAGGCTCTTCCCCATAAGTTCTCAAGTGCTTGGTCTTGGATTTACATAAATTGTAAAAACCCCTACCCTGTTGTTGCCTCTCCATATTCCAACCAGATGGGATCCTCTGTTAGGGATCATATGTTGCCTATTTGGCAAATACATCGAGCCTTTCTCTCTATCCCCTGAATGATCATATCTTTAAACATAAAGGAGGTAGGTGTTCCCTTTGTCCTGTGCTTTGCTGATGCTCATTGGAGTCTGGTCCACCTTTCAGATTTTATTATGGCCCGTGTGTTTCTGACTCTATCTTTTGACAGAGAACTATTTTTCTTAGGTCACTTTTTCACTTACATCTACTTGTTTCTAAAATACAAGACTTACTTTTATACTTCATTTTTTTTGTAATTTTCTATCAGAATAGAGAAAAACATACTCTCTAGGTTTCGCTATTTGGACAAATATCCAAAATTCTATAGACTCTGAACACAACAAGAACTGCTCTGTGGAGTATTTTTAGGGCTAAGGAAAATGCATACATGTAATTATTTAATTTTCAGGTCGGAATGATTCAGCTGAGCAGGCGAGGGACAGATGAGACCCGTCTTCCTCCTTTGAGACATTGGAGGCTCTCTGTAATTTTGCTGTGCTTTACAAATGCAAAGAGCCCAAAGAAAACTCCAAAAAGCACAAGTGACCTTCTGTTTACTGTTACACAGAATGAAAATTAATGTGTACAGTGTTCATATGAGCAACAAAAGATTCTGAAGTGATTTTTAAGCCAAAAAAAAATCAATAAATAATGTCCAATATACTTGAATATGTTTTAGCACATTTTAAAAAACATTAGACATTCTGTGTAATGTATTAACCCCAAAATCCTATTCCCTGATCACCCTTTATGAAGGAAAAGAGCTATATAAAGTATTTAAATTAGCAGAAAGATGAAACTCTAAGTAGGGCAGCCCAACCAAAACCCCTGTTTTTTTTTTCAGGGAAATTGAGTGAAAAATAATAGAAAGGAAGCAGACTGGAGGGTAGGAGAAAGGTGGAAGGAGGCTGCAGTAAAAAATGAAAATGGATGGAAACTGCAGGTGAGATGACAGTGGTCCCTTCTGATGGTCTCTCCACAGCCATGAGCCCTATTTTGTGAAAAATGCACATGCACACAACATTTGGCAAACAGTGTCATAGACTACCCCTCCCTCAGACCCTCCTATAGCAGCCTGTAGTAAATAATAACATAAATATCTTTGAAGCCTGTAGTAGTGGTTAATCAAGATATTTGGAAAATAGGAAACTGGTGAAGACAACTATGTTACTTCAAAACAAAATAACTACCAAAGATTATTTTCATTCAATGAAGAAAGATGAGCTGGCTATTGAATCAAAATTTGTGCTAAAACCAGCTATAAGTAGCCGTCTATCCCATTTTATTTTCTTTAGAGATATTCTATTGAGGATAGGGCCATTCTTCAAAGTTTTTTAAATGTGAATATCATTTTAAATTTTTGATTCTTCTAACTCAACAATTTCATGTGGTCATAAAAATAATTTGTGTTTAAGTACTCTCCAAGGATTCTGTTCCAAGAGCCTGCAATTCCTTTCGTTTGGCCTAGAGCCTTGGTGACATTTCCTTGCTAAGGGGCTCCCGTGGGTTCCATCTGGATCGTTTGAGTCTCTAGATAATTTGCTTTTACTTTATATTGAGTCGGTTCCTAGTTCCAATGTTGCTGTGTTGGAGATGGAACAAGATGCCAAGTTTACTTGGGGGATTGAGACTTCAATATTTCCAACCCTTGTGCCAGAAAGGGCTACCTTCTGAGGGAACACATTCCAGTAAGACTAAACCAAACTATGGAAAAATGTTCAGCCTCACTCGTTGTTAAGGAATTGTTAGGCAAACTAATAATGAGGTACTAGTCTACATCATGTTTTAACAAGATGAAACACAATATTATTTACAAGGGCTGGTGTCATTATACCATACTAAAATCTTCAACAAATTTTAGCAATACATAGGAAGAATGCTTAAAAAAATCCATTCCCTTTGACCCAGCAATTCCATCTTTGGGAAAACTTGAAAAGAGTGGGAGAGTAGAAATGACGTATGTCAAATTGTTTCCAGCAGCATCATTTATACTAATGAAAACAAGAAACAGCCTAAATAATCAACAATAAAAGTTTGGTTATCTAATTATTGTTAGTCCGCAGGGGACACTGTGGTCTATGTTGACCATAATTCCACCCTCATCCTTCACCCCATATCAGGTGTGTGTGTGTGTGTGTGTGTGTGATCGGCTTGTGAATGGTCATGTGACCCAATTCTGGCCACTAAACTAAGAGGAGAAAAAAGTTTCTAAGGAGTTAGGGGGAAATGTATGCCTCTTTCAGAAACAGGAAGAAGCAATTCATCTTCTAACTAACTCTGGGCACTCTGCTACATGTGGTCCCTGGAACTGCTGCAGCCATTTGTGGACACACCTGAGGGGAATATCAACATTGAGGAGAGCATGTTAAAGAAACAGAAAAACCCTGGTCCGTGGTGACAACAGTGAGCTGTTAAATCAATCCACCCAGAGCTTCAACTTCCATTAGATGTGAAATATTCCATATTTGTGAAATATTAAACTTTCTTATAACTTAAGCCCAGTTTGAGTTGAGTTTTGTTACTTGAATCTAATAAATTAATTTAATTTCAAAATTAATTTAACTTTATATATCCATTATAGCAGTGATGACTAA